>NW_020291644.1:551478-796796 GCF_003184785.1 Aspergillus japonicus CBS 114.51 | reverse complement strand
AACAACAACAACAACAACAACAACAACAACAACAACAACAACAACAACAACAACAACAACAACAACAACAACAACAACAACAACAACAACAACAACGACGACGACGACGACGAATTCACCACCTAGTCTAGCAGCTAGGTCACACCACACAAACTACGGAGTAAGTTACTACTCACTGGAAACTACTACGAAACATTTGTTCAGACTACTACGTACTCCGGAAGTAACTTCGCATCGAGATTATTCAACCTGAAACTGTCTATTGGGTCCCGGGGTCTAGACTGTGGAGCTGCCATGGCTCCGCGCTGGACGATTGATAAATGATAACAGCCTCGGAGAACGACTCACTAAACCCCAACGGTCGCTGGCTAATTTAATCCTGCCGCAAGGGTGTTTCAGAATGAGCCCCCGGTGAGATGAAGGTAAAAAAGAAGATAGAGAGAAGGGGTGGGCCGGGGGAGAGTAAAAAGCAATAAGAAACAGGAAGGAAGAAAAGAAAGGCAAAGGCAGAGAGACATGACAACTCATCTTACAGCACAGTTAGTTATCAGTTCTCCTGCCCCTGACAGAGTGCAGGCAGCCCGGCTTTGGATGGCCTGACCATCTGATACATCAATCGGTGTTGCTGCTATTCTCGGCTCTGGGCCCCGATGGGATGCCCTATGGCTATTTTTAACCTCTTCCTACAGCTTCTCATTCAATTACAATCCTTCCTGTTCATTCCTCGGTGCATCTGGGTTTAACGAGGTGAATCACGAGTCCCCTTGCAGGGATCCCTTCCCTGCTTTAACGACGGGAGAGATTCTAAATACAGATAGACAGGCAAGAACAAGTTCAATCGGATTCATGCATGCAGTCAGTTAGCTATGTCCATTTCATCTATCAGACTAGCCAGCTCAATCCATCCTAAGGAGTAGAAAGAATAAAGGGGGGATGGAAAAGAAAAACAAAAGTACAGTGAAGGATTTACAGTTCATAGAACACATATAGGCCCGTCTGGACCAGAAGCCAACGCTTGGGAATATACAGCTAGGAAATGAATGCAGCAGGTAATGAAGATGAAATGATTAGCACAGCAGAGAACCCGCTGGTTGCCCGGGCTAATCAGATCTGGTGCCGTTAGGGAACTGCGTTGGGATCTGGGGCATGGGAGGTGGCGCCGCGGCGGCTGTAGATCCCTCCTCCGTTTCGTCCTCGTCCTCATCCATTTCGTCCTCGTCCTCATCCATTTCATCCACCTCGGGATGGCTGCAAAAAATCGTCAGTTACTCACCCGATCTGGACGGTGGTGTGTGTGAAAGAAACCTACGCCAGGAGTTCTTTGATATTGCGCATCTCATAGTGCTTCTTCCGGTGCTGCTCAAACTGACGATGTTTCTCCGCGGCCTCTTGCGACGTGATCAGCCCATCGGGCCCGGACTGCGATTCCCCGTTCGCCTCGCCCGCACCCATCACCACATGCTTGTTGCTTCGGTGCGACTCGTTGCTCAGGCTCCGCTCGCGCACAATTCGGTCATTGGCCCCCGCGTGCGCATCTCCGGAAAATGAGTCTTCCGGCTCGCCCAACTCCAGATCAGGGATTTCATCCTCGGCCACTCCTTTCTTGGGTGCTTTCACGGTCTTGTCCAGTTCATCTACCACCACCCCTTGCGCGTCGATCAAGGTGTTCTCGGCCTCGAGCTCCTCCTCGTCCTCAGCAGGGTCGTAGTGGGGCGCAAACGGTGTTTTGGGCTCGTCGATCTTCATCTTGGCCGTCTTCTCCTGTTCGGTCAGGTACAAGTTGGCCTCGTCCCATTTCAAGCGCGGCGAGTTCTCTTCCGGTTGACCGTGGATGTGCGCCAGCGATTGTCGCCGAGACGATGATCCTGGGCGCGTGTTCGAGGTGGAGCGACGGCGACCGGCATTTTGTAGAGTGTTTTGCAGCGTCAGTTCCTTGGTGTCCACCCCGTCGGGGTCGTTCTGCGGAACGGTCAAGGTGTCATGGACTTGTGCGATCTGCGGAACCGAGCCACTAGAATTCTTGAGGATACCTGGTATCCAGGAGATTAGATCGAAACATGACTAGCCACGGGCGACTAACAGGATCACGTACCCTTAGGCCTCTTCTGGGAGTCCTCCATGATGTGGTGCGAAATAGTGGTCATTGTAGTCGGAGAAGGAAAAGTATATTGCTTCGGGAAACAAAATGCGGAAGGATCTCTGACTGGATTGTATTTGAGGCAGTTGACGAAGGAGTCCCGCTATATTAAGGACGATTGAAGGAAGGACGAAGACAGACAAAAAGGAGAGAACCAAGGTGGGACGATGTATCTTGAGGTTGAATCTGACAGGGATCAGACGAGTCAGCTGCTATTGAAATGCACAAATGCAAGGCCAGCAACTGAGGCTGAGCTGACCTAAAAATCTCAGCCTCCGGTCGAGCGGTGACAGCAGTCTCACGCACAACTAAATGTACAGTACGGGCCGTCCTGTACAGAAACTGTTTAGAAGCTGACTCCCTAAAGGGAACCACGGATGCGATGAGTGGATTTGTCAGAAGGGGGGCTGCGAATTGCAGCAAAGCAGATAAGACAGAGGGGTGGGAGAGAGAATGTGGGAGAGAGAGGGGGGGAGGGATGGGAGGGGAAAAAGATGGAAGTGTACGGAGTAGGAGTAGAAGAGAGAGAGAGAGAGAGAAAGTGGCACGTGGGGCTGGCGGGCTAAACTGCCTCCTCTTCTTCCTCCGATGACGTCGGGAGCGACACACACAACACTACCTAACAACCACTTTTGCTACCTGAGCACCCAAGGGGCGACTACTTCCAAGTAGTTGGCCAGTCACCCTGCCCATCTTTGTCTTTGATGGCTAGTAGTTACTTACTCACTAAGGTACTTCAACTCACTGCCAGCTTTGGCCAAATCAAGAGCTATCCCTGTCATCTCCGTCAATTCTGGAAAGGGCCCGAGCCTTGACATCGTCATAGTTACGGCTACACAGGTATTGGCAGGAATGTACGTAGAGAATGAAAGTAGTCATAAGTAAAATCAATTAGAGGCCTCGTCTTCTGTCATCACCGGACGCTGATGCTGTCACTCCTGTTCAACACTGTAACTCTACACTTGGTGCTTGCAACGCTCATCCCTCCTAGAGCGCCTCTAGAAAGAGGGAGAAGAATAAGAAGAAGAAGAAAAAAGAAAAAAGAAAGAAAGAAGAAAGGAAAGGAAGAACTAATAGAAACGAGAGTATTTCAGTAAGCAAATAATTCAAATAGCAAAGAACTAGCAGAGAGCCGCCCTAAAAAAAAGCAGTGGGTAATTGTATAGGGGAATCTCATGACCCTGCCATGCTCCCCAGGAAAGGAGCCACAAGACAGAAAACAAAACATCACGCGCCACAGGAACCTAGGGCCAATCCTCCCCAGAACAAAGGATATCAAGAAAGCTGCACATCTACATGCACAGGGATCGGTCGCGGTACGCTAACCGAAGTCTTCGGTCAAAAGCAATAAGTCATCAATGGTATCAAGTCATAAGATGTGAACGGAAAGTAAAACGAGTCAAAGAGAAAATTCGAAAAAGAACCAGGGCAATCCGAGCAGAGAAGAGACTATAAGTAGAGAAAGCAGGAGAACCTAAATATGACTCAAAGCACAAGTGCAGAAGGGTTGAAGGAACTGGTTAAAAGGGCAGAAAGATCTATGCGATGGACTCGAACTCCTCGCGCTCACGGAGTCGATTCCGTGCAAGTTCGTCTCCACCCGTGGCCGACAGCTGCATCCAGTGCAGGGCCAGACACATGCTCTGGGGATCGGATTTCGAGTCCTTGTCGCGGCGATACATCATCTCCGCCTTAAAGGTGTCTCGGAGCAAAGTGAGCGGGAGTGTCACCCGCGGCAGGAGCTCGGGATGGGTGAGGTAGAGGATCGCCAGCTCCCGCTGGGCAACTGGATTGCCCTCCTTGGCTGTAATGATCCACATGCCAGCAGCATCTTCAATGGCATGTCCAGCTCGGGGATGGGGTTCGTATCCAGCAGGATGGCGCCGACTGAGCTCCTGAGAGACAATATTGTCGGCAATCTCAACCATGCTGTTGCACACTTCATCCTTGAGGCTCAATGCTGCCAGGCCAAATTGCAAGAAGGCGGTCCCACAATCAGTTTGGTTCAGCGTCTCGCTCGGAACGAAGGCCGAGATGAATTGGAGATCTCGGAAAAGGGTCTTGGGCTTTAACTCAAACAGCAAGCTCCGCAGTGCGTCGACTATCTGATGCTCACTGGGGGCGCTGTAGTCTGAAGGGCGGCAGTCGAAGAGGACAGACTCAGCCACGGCGGAAGTAGGCGTATGAAGGGCGGCTTTCTCATGCACACGCTTCGCCTGGGATTCTGAAAAGCTGTGTCGAGCACTTCTCTTTCCCTGTATTCCGAAGCTGCGTCCTCGCTGGCATTTGAGATCTTGGGAGGGAGTAAACGAACCCAGCTCCTCGTGGGTTGTATTGAGGGAAGCAACCACCAATGCTCGTAGATCGCGCAGTGCCTTGAGCTTAACGAAGGGGTTCCCATGTCGGGAAAAGACCTCAATTAGACGATGGAAGATGTCGCTGTACGAAAATTGCTGTGCATCTTTTCCGAACTCAGTGTTATTCTTGCAGGGAAAATCCGAAGCCGAGGTTTCCGGGTCTCCGAGTAGTGGGCGCTCCGACGATCCAAGGGAATGGCTTCGCGTGCGATTAAATGGTACACGGTGCAACACATCGCGGACAAGCCGCTCATCACATTCGGTGTAGAATCTTTGGATACGAGCGCGCTTCTTCATCTGCACTTGGATGCGTTGCTGGTTCAGTGCATTAGCGAACCAAGCATCAGTTTCACTGCCACAACTCCAAACGGGAGAGCCCAAATCACTGAGAAGTAAGCTCGTGAGAGTCTGTTTGAGATCATCTATGAAAGCCGCTTTGCCATGTGATTTGCGGTCATCTCGGCGTGGGGGTTGTGCACTATTATCACTGAACATCGATGGAGGTCGAGAAAAAATACTAGACGAGCTAGGAGCATACTGCGCTGATTGATGGGGCGTCGACCAGAAGGTGCTGTATGAGTCGCCCGTGGCGGTTGATGCCGCCCTTCCTGGCGAGCCCCCAATGGAGGAGGTATCTGCAAGTGAGGGATCTCGAGGACATCTCCACTTGTCGGACAGCAGACTCTGATAGGAAGCTTTGTGGTTCAAGGACGACGCATCGGACGAATACCGCGAACTGGAGTCGGCTGGACGGAACTGATTGCCATGCCCCTGGGAAAGGTTTGTGGACTCCTCGTTAGGGACGTTGAACGGGCGCATGGAAGAGAGGCCGAGGAAGTTTCGATGGGACGATCCTTCGTACATCGCTCGCTCCTTGTGGTAGAGCTCACTGGCCCACAACACGGGGGTCTCTGCCATGCTCTCTCCAACAAGCCGATTGATACTGGCTTGAACCTCATAACAGAACCTGTGGATGCGCTCTTCGCCTTTGCAGAAGTTGTCTATATTGTTATGGGATAGCCATTTGCGGATCAAATCCACCTGCTCATCTGAGAGCTTGTTAGGGCCACCTTGACTGCTCGGCGCTTTCATGATGTTCATGACCTGCAGCTCCGGCTTTTGGAGGAACGAGCTGCCAAATGATCTCGCGTTACCACGGGAACGGCCCTCATATGGCGTTTGCTTATGCGGACGAGCGGAATAGATCATCGTCTTCAGAGCCAAAGCAACGTTTTTGGCATCCTCATACCTCATCGAATTTTTCACATCCGTCATGTACCACATCTTGTCGCGAAGCCCAGCCACGGTGGTCATCATATCTTTAACCAGTTTCTGCAATCGCCGGGTCTGTCTGTGAAGAGCCGCGAACTCGGTTTCACAACGTTCGACCACGGCCCGTGACGTCTGGAGGGAGCGGGTGCAGGAAGTGTACATTGGCTCAAGGATCCATGTGTCATCTGCAAGTCTGATAGGAGAACTTGCGACGCTGTGAAGAAGCTGGCGGCCCGCATTCCACCAGTAATGGGCACCAATGAAGTCGGATTCGTGGTGGCAGTGCTGCATCGCCCTGTTGAAGCGTTGCTTGAGCGATGTACTATCTGCCATGGAAAGACTTTTGAAATGGCGTAAGTCGACATCAACACCGTCGTCGGCAGGACTTTCCTGGATCAATTTCACAATAGCCGTCTGTAGAGCTTCAAGGTTGTCTTCCGACTCTAGGGCGGCGGATTGAGCATCTTCAGCAAAGGTACTGTCCAAGAGTGAAGTCTGACAGTCGTCAGCAAATAGTCCCCATGCCAATTTGCCGTGCTTGGAGATCGAAAAAACAGCCCATTCTTCCGCGGCCGGAGGTTCCAGAATAGCCCGGCCATCGGGCCCACACATTTCAGACAACTCAAACCGAATCCTGTCGGCATTGTGATTAATACTCTCCTCGGCATTTGAGAGAAAGTTAATGGCGGAGGCAAGCAGACTCTGGCCCTGGGTCGCATGCCTGGAAAAGGGTTCGACGGGTTTGAAAAACCCGGGCTCCGCCACAGCAGTCGTCGGTCTTTCTGAGAAAATAGAGGCAACACTTGGAGAGACAGAGACCCCGGAAGACGATATTGGAGAACCGCTCATTGAGGTGGATGACCTAGGGTAAAGCGTATTCAGTAATGTAAGAACATCGGCACCAGAAAGCATTATAGACCCGGCAGGTGATTGCTGCCCACTCGAGTACTTGCGAGTCGATTGTGCTGGGTCGGAGTCCTTGCCCAGGAATTCAGGTTGGAAGCGGCTGAGCATGCTTTCCACCCGACGTCTGACAGTAAGGCGGACCATCGAATAGTGGTGCCTGTTGAACAAAGACTGGTTAGATGATATGTTTTTCAAAAGCTTTGAGTTTGACTACAGGAAGGGCTGGATACTGACATGGAGCGTAGTATGGCGTAGACTTGAGAATACGCACGAAGGCCCACCTGTCCGAGAAGTTTCTCGCGAGCATCGTTACGCACATGGAAATCAAGGAGAAGACCATGTGCCTGGACACCAGTCAGCGGGGTAGTTCTGTCTCATGCTTGCTCGGGGTGTCTTCATACCTCTGGGAAAGTGAGTGCGCCGTATAAGAATTTGGCGAAGAACCATTGAACGAACAACAACTCGAGAAACCGGTTACGGTCATCTCGATGTTCTAGTTTCTGTAATATAGCGCAGCTTAGTTGCATCACGGCTTGTGGAAACCCTCCATCTGGGTCATCCAGGAGTTTGAACAACGCATCTACTGCAGAAGCAAAGAACTCCTCGGCCACATCTGTTCGTAAAGGATCAGGCGGTTCCACATCCAAATCCAAGCCTGGCGGGGGTTCTACATGCTCCAGAAGGAATGCGCCGGCTTGTAACATATCCATGAGATAGAGTTCGAACTTCGGTTTCGCCTTCCACTCACTTCCCGTGGCCCAGGCAGTCAAGATGTAGGGAATAAGAGCACCATGCCTATTCCCGTCCTGGATCAGAAGCTTCGCACAAACGGAAGACCAGACATCCAAACGTAATCGTGCTTCCGCGGCATCGGAATCCAGAGGGGTCGCGAAAACATTGAAGAGCAATATTGAGAGGGCATCTTTGCGTTCAAATGCCAGAGTACGGTCCTTGTACGGAAGAGAAGCGGCCGAGCTGCGCTTCATCCCATGGGACCGGGACCGGGATGCTGCCGAGGACGATAGATCACTACCAGATTCCCAAGGGGCACCAGTGGACGAGACAAGGGCTGCCCGTTGGGTCGGAGTCAAGACCCGCAGTTTGTCAAACACAAATTGTGGATCGGTGCGGACCAAATGTAAAATGTCAAGCAAATCAGTCCTGGATTGAGGGCTCAGCTGGAGGAAGAAGTCCGGAGGACGGTCGACAACCGACTCCCGAGTATGCGGCCATCCGTCCAGCGGATCCTGCCGCTGGAAATGTCGCTGAAATGTCGCATCGCAGGACTCCTGAAGATCAACGAGAGTTTGATAAATAGTAATGAAATTTCCCTTGTCATCGTGGCGGAGCCGGTCGACCAGCGCTCTTTGGGCAGCAGCTCCGACACGGATCAAGCGAGCGGAAACACCCACAGCGATTTTAGTGGCATGTAAGCGGCCTTCGAGTCGCTTTCGACTGGCTTGTTTATGCTGATTCTGACGGTATTGACTGGCCAGGTCCTCAAAGGTAATCTTGGATTGTTCCACGGCTTGGGTAGAGCGCTGGGTGTCCTGAGGTCCATCCAGGGTGTAATCGGCCGAGACAAGGCGTTGCGAGCTTGAGCAGCTCAAATTGCCAGACTCACCTTCGATACAATGCGTCATCGAGTCTGAAGAAGCCCGCAAGGGGGGCGAAGTTGCAGTCACAGCGGGAGTGGAAGATCGAGGCGCAACCTCACATGGTGAGGTTACTTGAATGGACGAAGGAATCAAGCCTGGGGCACGAAGGGCAAGGAAGAGTTGTCAGCGAATGTTCAAAGGCACTGATAAATTGTCTGCTTTTTGGCTGCATGAAGCTAGGCGACTCGAGCGGCGTGATCAGGCGAAGGAGGATGGATTTGCGGGAAATTTCACAGAAGGGGCGGAAGGAAAAAAGCAATCTGCGGACTTACAGGTCACATACGCCAGGGTTGATGGACGACCATCGACTTGGGCATCGGACATTGTGGTGTTGCCATGGGCAGGTTCCCGGCCAAATAGCCACGAGGAAGACGGTCGAGGTCGCAAGGCGCCCTTGGCGTGGATATCTTCCTTCCTATCGCATGATTTCCCTAGAGTTGTGGTGAATGGTGGACGGTGGTCCTCATGGGTTAAGTGCGGAAGCTGGAGCTGCTGAATAGTAGACACGATGGCGCGCTCCAGGTTGAGCTGAAAAGATCGGAAAGGAAAGGGGAAGAAGATGGAAGGAGAGTGATGGATGTGGAGAGGTCGTTGGTTCAGGATAGCAATATAATGTAGGTATGGGATCCCAATCGAATGTAAGAACCACTGGATGTGTAATCGGCAGAAGGGTAGGTCAATAGTTATAGCCGGAAGATAGTAAGGTGAAGATGGCCGTGCTCATTCAGTCAGTCAGTGATCAATTGACTGGGTTTAGTTGATTAGTGTATCGAAGACTAATTAACCAGAGGGTAAGGTAGAGTATATCCCAATAATGACGGAGGATTCCTGTCTATCGGGTCCACAAATCTTCGAGGAATGCGAAAGCGGTGTCCAGGTAAGAGAAACGTAGATATATCTGTCGAATGGCGCAAAGTCGCAGTGTGAGAGGCTGATCTTAGTATTGACTGAAAGGGTGAAATGGCGATGGGCAGGATAATAAACTCCGACTTGGTCCGGACGATAGACGAAAGGAGCGGGGAAGAAGAGGGACAACTGGCCGACCGGGCTGTGGGCGGAAGAATGAGATATGACTTGCAGCGAAGGCCAGCCGTAGACAGACGAGGAGAGGAGGGGAACAAAAGGAAGAAGAGGGAATGAAGACAGAGAGAGGAAGAGCAAAAGAAGTGGAATAAGTGGAAGCAGAGACAACAACAACAGCGACGGCGGCGGCAGCAGTAGAACAGCAGCAGCAAAGTTTAGTGGGTTTAGTGGATGCCAGCAAATCAAGCAAACCCGGATTAGTTTAGAGTACTACTAGGTCCGGTAGAAGAATTATAAGTCACACAGTAGCAGATGATGATGATGAAGAAGAGGAAGAAGAGAATAACAACTAACTCATAATTAATAATTTGTGGGGGACATTCCCAACCATAGAGGGGACTAACTAGCATTACTACGGAGTACGTCAGGCTAACTTCTGGCAGACTAGCAAATAATAACTACAGGAGCAAGAAGGACAGTAAATTCTGTCGTCCTTCCCTCTTCTCTTTCTTTCTTTCTTTCTTTCTTTCTTTCTTTCTTTCTTTCTTTCTTCTCCGTCGTTTTTGTCCCTTCCAGGTACGCCCAGGACTATACATCAAACGGAGAAATAGCCAAAGACTGCGGTGGTGACTCGAATCGGACACATGCAGCAGCAACCCAGAGGAGGAGGGAGGGGGGCAGGAAAATAGAGAATAACTAATCATGATCCCTCCAGCTACTTACTTGCTGATGATGATGCAGACAAAATAAAAAGTGCAAAAACAATTAATTATTTAAAAAAGAAAAAGAAAAAAAAAAAAACCAAGGCCCGGTGGGAGTCCAGACACGGTACCTTGCCGGGGGTCCAGGCGGGCAAGCGGTACCTCCCGGGTACCTGTCCCAGACTATTTTACTCAAGAGGTAACTTATACTCTACTCCGCGTTACTCTACTTCGTTCGCAGCAGTCTTACTAGCCACTCCGTAGAATAACTACCGACTCATAATTTAGTTATCTTACCCACACATACTCATATATCAGCGTCATCTCACCCTCCCTCAGTGAAGAGTCGGATGTGGTCTTGCAGGTAATTGTCCGTCTGATCCATACCCCCGTCGCTAGTCCGCGAGTCCTCGAGGGGGGGGGGGGGGTTGATACAGGCTTGATACAACAATTATTAACCAGAAACAATTCATTCCGACCTGCTGCTCTCTTCTGCCCCCTCAAAACCAAGATCTCTCCTTGTCCTCCACTCACTAAAGCCAAGTCCCGAGCGAACGAGCTCACGAGAAGTCAAGGATCCAAGCATGAACAGCATACCTAAGGCTAGATAGGTGGGGGGGATGATGAGGGGGGCAAAAGAGAGAGAGAGAGATCCATTTCTTGATGTGTTGGCAACGCATGCATGCATGCATGCATGGAGGGGGTAAAACCCGTCAAACCCCCCCCCCCCCCCCTCTCCTCCTCGCTCTTCTTCGCTAGTGTGATTTGTTGGTCAACCCCCTCTCCCCTCCCCCTTACTGCGTTGGCAAGTATTGCAGAATTTGGGGGAGGGAGGGGGGATCGGAGCTGAAACCGATCAGCTTAGTTATTTTGATAGGTGATTGATTGGTGTGTGTGCGTATTGCAACTTGCCAGTCAGACAGGAAGCAACCAGACAAGACAGGAAGACAGTCGAAAAGGCAAGAGAAGAGAGCCGGAAAACTGACCAGAACGAACTGTTCAGCTGGCATGGTGACTGCGCTTAGCCGGATCCCGTTTAGTGGTACAGTAGTACATGAGCAATAATCCCCACTCTTTGCACGTGTTCAACCACCACTGCTCGGGTTAGTCAGACGTAGTGGGTTCAATGGGTGATGTGTTGTCATTAGTGACCTGGTACGGTGGTACCACTATGTTACTTTACTTAGGTGCAGGTACTGTACATACAAAGTTTTACTCAGGCTATCCCGGGCGCTTACCACTCCATCTCATTTAACATCCAGCAGATCTATACGTTGTATGTTTCAAGCCTCAATGGACAATTCACCGATTGATCATTTTGGTGTATCTGTATGTCCTGCTCCGCCGGCTGTCAAACAGATTTAGGTTATGCCACTAGCTTCGCTGGCAGACCACCACAACAATTGGAGCTAAGAGTGGAGTGGATATCCGCTTCTCCCCCCACCAGTTTTCCATCTTCTTGGGTACTGTACAATGGTACATACCTGCTGTACGGATCGCACCACATACATCCAGGACATGTACTTTTCCGGCGTACAGGACATCCAACGACAAGCAATCTCGTCCCCAACTAGAGTCGCCCCCTTCTCTATAAATAATGCATCGATTATATTGGAGGGCAGGCAGAAAATCAGATTTGAAAGAGAAAATGCCAGACCAACAAGAGCACAGACTGCCTTAAGAATCCTTGTACTTCAACTCAGGTATTGTTTGGAAACTCCATCATCCATTTCTCTCTTCACCACGGCAGCCTCGGACGAACACAGTCATGTTTAGGACATGGGACACAATAGCAGGGGTGAGCATGATAAGAATGACACGACACGAGGAAAAATAGAAAGAATGGTGAAAATGAATATAAATATGAATATTGATATGTAGAAAGAAGAGGGGCGCAGGTTCTTGCCGATGGCCAATAGATTAGCTCAATTGATCCCCTGGGGTAAGGGGGATGGATGATGTCGCCCTTGTATGCGTTGTCTTCCCCCCATCTCGCTGCTTTGCCTCGTCTGCCTCTATTTACAGACCCATTTCTTGTCAGCCTCCTTATGTCCTACTCGCGTGGCCACGCTGTTCAGCGTGTCTTTCAGAACGTCCTTCGAGACCTTCGGGAACCTATCGCAAGACAACCCTGGAGATTAGCCTTCCGTTTTCTTCAGAGACAAGTCAACATGTGGGCCCACGTCTTACCGTTTCTTCAAGATTTCAAGCAATCCCAGCTTGGTCAGATCACTGCCATCCACCACCTGCTTGAACTCACCCAGCTGCTCTGCCGGAAACGTCCGCTGTTTTGTTCGTCCCGCTGCCACCACCGCTAAAGCGCCCCCGTCCGCCGTCGATCCTCCTCCAGGGGAGCCCTTGTGGGAGCCAGAGACCGCCTGGCCCATGAAGGTATGCAGCGTCGACCGCCCCAGACCCGCAGCGCCCGGCACGGAATCTGCAGGCTTAGGTTTTTGCCAGTACACGGTGGAGAACGGATCGATGGGGAAAGGCACCGAGTCGGAAATCGTTTCCAATTTGTACATCTGCAGCTCGGAGTCCACGCCTTGTTCCTGCCATCGAATGCCGGTGCTGACAGGTTCTAGGTCGCCCACGATGAGGCGTCGTTTGCCGTCAATCAGGTGGTCATCCTCGTCATCCAGGAACCCATCCATGTCGTCCTCACCATCCTCGCTCATCTCATCCTCTTCCTCCGAGTCGAGCTCCTCGCCTTCTTCGGGCTCCTCCCATTCGGCCTCTGAATCATAGTCGTAATTGGTCTCTGGTAATCCTCGGCGGAAAGGGTTGCGCATCAGCCGATGGGCAGCTGCCTCGGGTAGACGCTTGGTAAATGTACCCTGATAGGGTGGACGCACATCTTCCCCAAACCTAAAGGATTTCATTGTGACTTGCCGCAGCAGCTCCCGCGGCTTTCTCTGGGCATCCTCGGAAGGTCCGGCCTGGTCGGCCAGATTCTGCATCTGAATTAGGATTTCCTTAACGGAGGCAGGCAACCTCCCACACCGGCGTCTGTACGGGATGAGGTTGAATATCTCGGAGGGACGAAATGCGGAAGGCAGGTCGGTGGCGTTGGATTTCAGGTAGGCGTCTACCTGTTCTTGGGTATGATGAAGAGCTTTGGCATCACGCTGGAACTGATGGGGCGGCGCAACTTTGGTGTGCGACTGCAAGAAGAAATCAGGGAAATCGCGCTGGTAGTCAGATACAGCGGAGGGAGCCGGGTCATGGAGGGATTCGGTAGCAGCGCCAGCGCCGGTCGTTCTCTGAGGTGAGGGTGAGATGGTTTTGTTGGTGGTCGAATTGGAAGTCGAGGAGGCAATGACGGGTTTGGGTTTGGCGAAGAAAGAATTCAGCTTCGTTTGTGACTTTCAATGCGGTTAGAAGTGAGGACTTTGACGTAGGAACCTTACCCCTGAAAGGGCGGCGTAGCAATTTACTCACTCTCTCCTTCTTCGACTTCTCCTCCTCCTTCTTCCTCTTCTCTTCCTCCTTTGCGGCCTTCTCCTCCTCCTTCACCTTTCGCTTTTCCTCCTTCCGCTTCCGCTCCTCCTCCTTCTCGGCGTCGCGCTTCTTCCGTTCTTCGTCTTTGGCTCGCTTCTCTTCTTCGCGTTCGGCCTCACGTTTGCGCTTTTCCTCGTCCTTCCTCGCCTTTTCTTCTATCCTCTGCCGCTCCTTGACTTCCTTCTCCTCCACCTTCCGCGCCTTCTCTTGCTGCTTCTGCCGCTCCTTGGCCTCCTTCTCCTGTTGCTTAGTGTCCTTGCTGGTGGGCGAAAGCTTCCTCTTCTTGGCCGCTGGCACCGTAAACGACCCAGCCCCGTCGCTTGCAGCAGACAAGCCAGCGTGCGCAATATCCGACGACGGAGCGGGGGAAACCGCAGCACTTCGTGCAGACCGGACACTCGAGTTGCCTTCGCCGTCGGGGGAAGGCAGAGCAGCACCGATCTCGCCGTCCGAGCCAGCCACCTTCTGAAGATGAGCCCGCAGGGCATCCTGATTCTCTTTATCATCGTCAGGCGTAGACGTAGCCGAAGTACCTGTCATCGTAGGCTGTTGCATGGAGACGCCGGTACGGTCTCCTGCGCCAGCACCTGCGCTCTCTTCGGTCGTCTCGGTATCGATGTCCATGCTCGATTCATTGACGACCATCCCGCCAGTTTCTGTGTCCATCCCGCCCATCTCATCATCTTGTATTGAACGTTTGCGCGTGCTGTTGGGAGATGTAGACATGATCGAAGGGAATGTGTTCGGAGGTAACGGTGAGCGGTGACCGTGGTTATTTATAGCGGCGGTATTGCTGGTGGCAGGAGTCGAGGCGAGCGCGGAAGGTGGAGGGGGAGTCGGTTTCAGGCTCGGGGGCACCGGACTGGAGGCATCCATTGTGGTGGTCGACATCGCTTCTTGCGAGACCCTTATAGTAACAATAAGGGAATCTTGGCTAAGATTATGCGGAGGTCAATGTGAGTCGTGGTTTAATTATATTACCGGGCAGGTGCGAATGTGTGAACAAGGTATGAGGAATCGTATCGTCCGGTTGGGGTGCAGCAATCGGTTAATATGGAAAGAACGTGAACATCACTAGGCGACGCGACCAAAGGACATATCCCCAGATATTGTTAGTTGATATCCTTCCTTACTCCTTTGCAATTGACTTGATGGCCCGACTCACCGATTTTAAAGGTGGAGATTACAGCTGCAATATGCCAGCAGAGCCAGGGCCAGGGCTCATGGGGTTGCAGTCGGTGTGAGGTTGGTGTAAGGTGGGGGTAAAAGTGATGGGAGTTGTAACGCGCACACACACGGGGAATTTGCCTCGGATAAAACGAGGCAAGATGAACCTCTCCCTCTCTCTTACACTCACAGACTGTCTCTGTCCTGTGCGAGGATTGAGCCGGAGGAGTGGGAAGCTTGGCGAGTGTCCCGTCCTGACCAGATTGCCTGAAACGCGTTAATTGATGTTGCGCGACGGAAATTCGCGTTCGGCACGTGTAAGCGCTTATGTAAGCCCCTAATCATCAACATCATCAACCGTCATCGAGGCCTCACTTTCATCACCTTGATGCCATCCATGATATTTGGGCTCTCACTCAGTCTAAGAATTTTGATCTTACACTACTTTACTGGAAAAACGTCACTGCGGTGTCTCAAAAGTAGGGTAGCAGGAAGACCCGTTCCAAGTATATGCCACTCTTACTACAAACAACGGCTGCCATATGTACATGAGTATTAATTTATTACTATGATTACTCATAAATCCATGAGGCACATGGGTGCGGAACAATCGCACCCATCGGCCGTACGCAATCCGTACGACACAGAAAAGGAGAGAGAAAAGCGCCAATAACATGCTGTCAGGGGAATAGAACAAGTGTGCAATACAAAAGTGAACTTGAAGGAACAAAACAATCAGAATTGTGACCCAGCCATTATAACATTCGGGCCCGAGGCTCTGGCACAAAGCCTAGATACCCGGCCATCGAATGCGAGGCAGGACTGCAGGAAGGAAGAGGTTCGAAAAGGAAAAATGTGGCGTTCGAAGGTAGATAGAGACGTGGCATGGTAAATCCAAGAATATCCCAAGCGCGCAGCGAAAATGCATCTTAATCACTCAAATCCGGGTTCGCAACAAAGAGTCGGACATTGGTCATTGATGTGGTCCTGTCGTCCACACTGCCCCGGCGCCTCAGCTCATCCGCCTTCTTGGCCTTCTCGATGGCGGCTTGTGCGGCGCTGGGGGCAGCCATATCTGCCAGGGTGCCGAATTTATCTTCTGGTTCACTGCCTAAGCTATTCAAAGAGGCGTTGTCCTTGATGGAAGCATGTTCTGGCTCGGCTTCGGCAGTTTCTGCTCGTGGGTGCTCGGAAACGTCGGGCAAGTCGCTCATCTCGTTCGATGGAGAGCCGCTGCTACCCACCGTGCTTCGCTGATACCCACTTGGATAGCGCGAGTTGCTTCCGAGCGAACTGCGGCCACTGCCGGTGCGGCGATACGGGAATCCACGATCGCTGTGGGCATCCTCGTCGGCATCGCCCACTTCGTTGGCACTCAGACGAACTGGAACCGTTGCACCGACAAGCGCCGAGGGTGAAAAGTCAGTGCCCCCTTTAGCGCCGTGCTTGTTCTTGCCGCTTCCCAGGGTACCCGTACGCCCGGCGCCTGCGCCATGGACTTCCAGGTATGCCCGCTTTTTATCCACCAATTTCTGAGCCCGCAGTCGCGGGTCTTCTGGCTGGGCCCGGTCACACCAAACAGTCGCCTTCTGCCTCCGCATCAAGGCGACGTATCCCAGCTGGGCGTTGGCCGAGCGCGATGATGTGCTTCGACGGATGTCCGACACATTACCACTATAGTACATATTCGGATTATTGCCGGTGGAGCTAGTGGAGGTGGTTGCACTGGATAGGCGTCTCGAAGGTGGATAGGGGGCCGCGGCCGTCATGGAATGGTGTGGGGAGGGACCAGTAGAGTGCTGCTGCTGCTGGCCCGTGTAGGGGAAAACGTGAGAGGAGGATGTTCGTCGACGGTTGTGCGCGATGGCGGCGGTAGACGGGTGAGGGGCAAGCTGGTGGTGGTGGGCCCCTTCGTAGGACTGGTAGGGAAATCCAGATTGCATCCCCGCGACCGGCTTCCGAGCCGGCGGCGGTTGATGGATCGGCAGACGGTAATCAGTCATGCTGGGTTGTTGAAGCTGCACACCGGCCATCTGGCGACTCCTATCGGACGGTATCCGCAAGATCGGAGCGAAGGGTTGGTGTTGTTGCCCAAAACACAAGCAAGGCGGGTGATGGGGAAGAAACGATTCACCACTCCGATCAACAAGGCAGAGTCGGGGTGAAAAACAGTCTCGTGAGGACGAAAAGTGAGACAGCCGACAAGTGCAATCTGCCGGTGAAGATGCGAAGTGCGGCGACCGGCGGCTCCGTCGTTGTACCGGACAGGCAACGGAATCCGGGAGGGGACGCGAAAGAGGGAGACAGAGCGGCTGACCCGATACAGTAGGATGTGGTATCGGCGATAGGCCTTAAGAGGGAATCTACCAAGACTCGAGAGGCGCTTGGGGAGAAGTGGTGAGAGTGTACGTGCGAAGGATGAATGAAGAAAATGAGTTTGGCAAAAAGAGCGGTGCTTAAGCAACCAGACAGACAAGCCAGACAGACAAGCTGGCTTTCCTTCCGCCACTTCGTGCACACGAGGCCTGGCGGGTACCCAATTTCACCAAGTCACACCTGCAGGGGACATCGATTGAACGGTCGACGGCACTAGTTGATGTTTTATGACAGTGAGAGCAAAGAAAGCAATCTTTACAACCGCCAACAATTGCAACACACACGAAGGACGAGGGGGGTTTCACTGGATTCGAAGTAGGGCGAGGATCAGCCAGGGGCAGCACGGGAGGGGAGATTGAAGTCGAAATGAGATATATAGACCGGGGAGGGAGAGTGAGAGTCGAGAAGTGAAAGGCTAGAGGAAAAAGAAAGACTCCGAAAGATTGGATGGGAAACGAGGAGAGTAAAAGAGAGTGAATAATAACGAGGCGATGATCGATCGGGGAAGATGAGAGAAACAGAGGAAAAGAGAGAAAAGCCCCAGTGTGACGGCGGTACCGAATACGATTCGATACCTGAGCCTCCTCGTACCTCGTAATTTCCTAGTCTCTGCTGATAAGTACCGACACAGCCACAGATCAACCCACGGCTGTCTTTGGGCAGTTGCTCTTTCTTTCAATCTTTGCAGATATGGGGCCTTGGTTGAATCTCTTTCATTGGTCTTGCAAGAGCTATAGATCCCCTTTCTTTCTGTCTCCATTCTATTGTTTCAGACGACGACAAACGAGATTGCAGAGTTCTAAGAGTGAGTGTAGTAAAGAAAATTTGACTGCGCCACAACCCGCACGTGGGGACGCAAGCGGGATTCTATCTTGACTTTTGTGTACTTGGTACTCCATACATTGTTAGTACAGTACAACCGCAATACCAGACATACCGGACAGAATACCTGACCTGGCAATCTACGGAAGATACCGTCGCCTTTGCTCGTAAAGTACATGTACGGTAGTAGTCGATGCTAGGAACCGGATGGTCGACCCAAGCTTCAGATGCACAACTACCCAGATTCGGGGCAAATGAATGACGTCCCTGACTCCACTACTGAAACACTCGGAAGGCCGGGAGTGAAGATTTCTTCCCCATGGTTGACTGGAGATGGAGAGGGGTTTCACGGAGAGAGTCAGTCCTACTCAGACTCTCATCTCAGTATCTCAGTCCGTCATGGATCAATGCTGCACTATTCTGTTGGTATGGTTACATCCATGGAGGCGCTCCCGCATGGACATCCAAATGTCGGCTGGGAGCACTTACTGACTTGCTTACTGTAATTAGAGCAGTAGACTAGAGTCCATAATCAATTGAATAATAATGCTACAAATGGTCCCATGTTTGTTCTCTTCTCTCCAGTTTTTCAGGTGCCCACTTTTCCCATTCATTGATTCATTGATTCATTCATTCATCCATTCCCATTCCCATTCCCACTCACCGTTGTGACCCTAACTCTCCGCCTGTTTCATCCGGAATACCGGTAAAGAAAGGTACCGTACACAAGGCTGCTGGGATATGGGTCGGAGACGAGTTCCGCAGTGTAATTGTGTATTGAATGGTGACGTGACTATGACCATGATCAGTTACCAACTCATCTTGGGTACTGCGAGTAAGGTTGCACAGGCGGGGAAATCTTCGATGGGATTATTCGGATCGCCCTGATCAACACTTGTCAACCATGTTTATCTGATGGATTTGTGTAGCCTCATTCATGACTACCTTACGTACATACATAGTACATTCTTACCACCTCTCTTGACTACTGAAAGACCATGAGAAGTAAAGTCGTGATATGCCGTCATTCTTTGGCAACTCGAACAATCATTTCAGACAGCCTCCATTTATTGGATCATTCTTTGCCATCTGGTGGAATCATGGATTGTCTAATTGTTTGTCAACAGAAGAAGCCGAGAGAACCCCGGAATAATGAGCACTAGATACTGTCGCCATAGAAAAGCCGATGGAAACGGAAGTGTCTTTCTTCGTTGACCCCACCGGCGTTACATTCCAGTAAGTGAGTAGCCTAAATTAGTTACTCCGGACTGAGGGTCACATTCAGCTGGCCACCGAACCGTATCTTTGCTGCATTGCTCCCAATCGCATCCGGCAATGGAGCCACGCGACAACGGTCTTGCAGCAGTCATACTAGGTAGATTTGTTAATATACATGAATGAGTACGCCAAAAGTAGACATTCATAACGACGGATTCTACTATGTATGATGCGGCCTCGATCGGAGATACCCGCTATGGGAATCGATAAATTGATTGACTCAAATCGCGCATCGAACGAGGGAGACTTTTCCCACGCCCCATGGTTACCGTACTACTGAGTACAACGGAACGAAGCTGCTGCAACAGCCAACAATGCGATTATCGCCGGGGAAGCCGACGGTCAGCCCTACGCTCACTCAATTTATCTGGCGTACAAACCCCACCCTCAAGAAAAACAAAAACAAAACACAATCTGATCCTTACAATAGATCAACGCATCATTGATTGTCAGTACCACAGCCCGCGTGAGTAAAAATTGATAAGACATCTTAAAATACCTCATTCCACACTCACAGCTTCGATTCTCCATCTTCAAGCCGCACAAAAGCCCCGTCGGGCCTGACATCATAATCCCGGCCTTGTTCCCAACCCAACCATGTCTTCAAGGTCTCTTGTCCTCCGGTCCCGGGTATCAGACCACCGCCTGTCCACCCTCCATCGTCGGTCGGGATGGGTAGTCCCGGGGTATCGGCGAGATGCACCACGGGGCGTAGCTCGTAGCCACCCGCCTGCAGCTCATCCGGGTCCAACACGGGCGTGGCGCAGGCATCGGTCCCGTCGAATACGGTCTCCCACTCAGCTCGCGTCTTTTCCTGGAAACGCTTGGCGAACGCAACACGCAGTGCCGGCCAATTGTCCTTATTGTCTCGCGGTGGCAGCTCCTCGGGATCGAACCCGAGCCCTTTCAGGAGAGCCTCGTAGAATTGTGGCTCGAGAGCCCCCACCGCGAAATACTGGCCCGCGTCCTTGGTTTCGTAGGTGTCGTAGAATGGACTCCCCCCATCCAGTATATTCTGGCCGCGCGGGGCATCCCATATGGGCGTCTGGCGGCCCAGTCGAGGGAACGAGGCCAGATACGCGGAGCCATCGACCATGTTAGCCTCGACGATCTGACCGCGGCCGGTCCACTCCCGCGACAACAGCGCCAGAAGTATACCCTGGAAACAGGTCGCCCCGCCGCCGGCAAAGTCACCTACAAGGTTACCGGGGGCGTAGGGTCGCTCATTGGACCGGCCAAGCATGGACAACACCCCGGACACGGCAATGTAATTAATGTCATGTCCAGCCATGTCCTTATATCTCCCATCGCGCCGGAACCCCGTCAACCGTGCTACGATCAAACGCGGGTTGTGTTTCAGCAGGACGCCCGAGGGGTCAAGGCCAAGGCGCTCCAAAACTCCCGGGCGGAAGGGGTCGATCAGGACATCGGCCGTTGCCAGAATGGAGAGGAGAACTCTATGGGAGGCAGCATCGCGGAGATCTAAAGGGATGGACGTCTTGTGGCGGGTCAATTGGTCCGAGCTTGAAGCCTGGGGTCGATCAATCCGTAAAACAGATGCGCCGTAGTCGGCGAGGAGTAGACCGGCGAATGGACCTGGTATACGAGGGTCAGTGGGCAGAGGGGAGGGACCGAGATAGAGGTATGGTATGGGACGAACCAGGAGCTAGGCCCGCCAGCTCAACTACCCGGATTCCCGCCAGCGGCGTAGATGAGGATGCGGACATGGTAAGACAGTAGCAACTCTTGGGGTTATCACTCTAATCGACCGCGTGGGGTTTCGAATTCGAGGAGACTCGGGCAAGATATGCGCCTAGTATTTTCGGGCAGATATGGGATGTAAGATGTAGCGAGCAAGCATTAATGGAGGGCCATTCACTACATCTTCTCCGCAGCCGAGGCCGAGGTCCGGAAGGTGGGGAAGAGGAGAGAGGAGAGAAGGGAGTGAAGAGGAGGTGAGTATGTGTAACCCATAGCTGGCTGTTTGTTTTGAATGCTTTATGATATCTATTTTAGACTCTAATTTCATCCACCAAGCATGTTAGCTCAGGGGAAGAGCGCCGGGCTCATAACCCGGAGGACCCTGGATCGAAACCAGGACATGCTAAGAATTTCTTTTTTGTTTTTCTTTTCTACTACCCACCCTCTTTTTACCCCTCAGCTTGTCTGCTCTCAAATTGTTCATTATCATCTTCAACTCAGACAGGCATGTTTCGGTTGACTTTAATCACGCTCGCTTCCTTTCTTACTGCTATATAACCTGTGTTCGCTTTCGGTGGTCGAGCCCTTGCAGTGGATGTGATCAATGTCAACCGTCTGCTCAAGGCTATATATCCCGTCCTCTACGGAACACCAGACACGGAACTATCCCACCTCGATCAAACAGCCACACCATCTCCAGTCAATCCATCGCTCAAACCAAAAAACAAACACACATACGTGTTTTCAATACGCGACACAGCCTGATCATAATTTCCCGTAATACCAGACCAGTTTAACCATCTCCAATCAGCAACCACTCACTAGCGCGTCGACCGACTCGGGAGCGTTCCGTCGCCTATCATTTGAGCATGCCTCGAGGGGCCAAAAGTACCTCGGCAGCACGCCAATGCAAGTAAGCAGCCCACCAGCGCTGACCGTGGCAGGACCGTGGCAGGACCGTGCTGGATGCTTCTTCAAGCTAGGCCGGCGAACCTTAGGAACCAGTTCCGTTCATTTTCCAATCCAACCCCAACAACCCCTGGTCAGACCACGCGAGAGTGAGACCAACCTGGAAATCGGTATGCTACCATTACCCCATTGACTACGTATCAGGCGATCGTAGCCTCCCGGGTCGCTGGAATCAGGCCCGTAAGTCCGGCTTGAGCCGTCTTGGCTCACTGCTTGGCTCGCTTCTATACTCGGTGGTAGGGGGCGGATTTGGTTATGTGGGTTAAAGGATCATGATTTATTGAATAGGTTCATTGCGTATGAAACAAGAGAGAGCAGAAGGCACGCCCAAGAGATCTTTGCGTTGATGCGACAATATTAAATGTTGGTACATCGGACATCGTTGGTCATTCATTTCAAACCGATAATGGGTAATGTGAAGCAGTATACCTCGCCACAATGTGAGAGGTTATACAGGATATGAGAAGAGAAAAGAGTAGAGACTCAAGAGAAAAGAGCTCTTTACAAGGTAGTCAGCAGAAGCAGGGCAAGGGTGCTGAGAGCCCCAGCCCCATGTTTGAAGGCAGCCAATCGAGGAGCTGCACCAGTGAACACTGGCGATACACCCTCTTGTGTATGGCTAGGTACCACCGATCCGGATAGGCCACTCGCAGAGGGCTGAACGAGGAGTGTCGACGAAGGGCGAACATCTGCGGCTCCCGCAGTTCCAGGTTGGCTGGGAGGTGCCTGACTTGGAGATACAAGAGCAGTGGATGTGAAGTGAGGGATCACATTCACAGAGGTCGAAGATGCACCAAGCCCCGTGGACCCTCCACGGACAGCATCGACACCCTCAGGATTGCCAGGGCGGGTGCCTGTCGCCGCTACGACAGTGCTTACAGGCACTGTGATAGTCACCGTAGTCGGCGTCGGCCCGCACTCGGTACAGACAGAAACCGTGGTTGTCCAGCCAGACAGGGAACCTGAGACAGCGGTCGGTGATGTCTGCTCCGATGAAGAGGTGATAACTGGCCGAGTCAGAGTGACTGTAGTCGGTGTCGCAGCACAGTGTGTGCAGACCGTGACCGTCGTGGTCCATCCCTCGGGGATTTCAACAGTCGTGGTAGAAGCCTGGGAGGCTGAAGCGCCAGTCACCCTGACGGGGGTAATGGCTGTGTCAGCACCTGGAGAACCTGAGACGCCAGGGACTGTGGCGGGGGCAGTAGCAGTAGCAGTGGCAGCGGCAGCAGCCGTGACAGGACAGTAGGTGGTCGTGTAAGTCGTAGTGATGGTCGTAAAGCCCTCGGGACAGATATCAATGTACGAGGTTACAATAATTGTGGTCGTAGTCGCTGGTTCCAGCGCAGATCCGGCGGAAGACACAGAAGTGGCTCCAGGGCCAGCAGTGATACCTGGGGTAATGACAGTAAAAGCAGCACTATCAGTGGATGTAGCACTGATGGGCACTGCTGTTGGCTTGCCTGTCTGGTCTGAAACATTGCTGACAGCGTGAGTTGTGCCCGACGAAGAAGCCGTGCTTCCTTGGCCAGACTGATTTGGGACCGTCAAAGTGTTTGCGCTCGCCGTGGAGCTCGTAACACCAGACCCATGGGGGTTTCCTGGATTCGCGGACGAGGACGCATCGCTACCGGAGATAGGAATACTGGTTGCACCTGCGCTCGAGGAAGACTCCGTGCCCGATGTAGTGCCGGCGTGCGAAGCGGTCGACACCAATTGAGTGTTAGAGAGAACCGAGCTTGGGATCGTTCCTGAGACCGATGGAACAGAGCCCCCGGGCTGCACTGTCGATACCGTCGAAGCAGCTGTGCTGGGTCCGATGGACGGGCCGGTGAAGGTGCCGGTCCCAGACGCGACGACTGAAATTGACGACGTGACGGAATCCACAACGGAGCCCGAAGAGAGAGATTGACTATTAGGAATGGTAGTCTCCACACCAGAGGAAGCAGAAGCCACGATGCTAGAAGCCCCGATAACCAAGCTCGAAGGCACAGAGACCCCCGAGGTGACAGGTGAGCCCGTAGAAGAAACCGGGGAGCTCAAGACCAGCGATGCAGTAGACAGTTGTGGCGCACCAGGGGACACCTGGCCGGATGCACTGGGAATGATGGAAGAGCTCAATGTCTCGGAAAAGCCTGGAGTAGCAATGATTGAAGAGGATGGCCCGGGAATGACAGGTCTGCTCGTGACCACAGAGAAACTAGACACCGCAGGAGGGCTCACCACAGAGGAGCTATGAGAGCTGGTAGCCAAAGACGATATGGCGACAACGGGACCGGAGACCAAAATCGAGCTGGAGGACGCGCTGGACGCGCCAGGCACACTAGAGACGACAGGACGGCTTGTCACAACAAGAGGGCTAGAAGCCAGAGACGAACTTGATGCAACAGAGGAGCTAGGAATCACAGGCGAGCTAGAGGGCACAAACTTGGTTGTAATAACGGGTATAATAGAGGTGATCGGTGAGCTGGAGACCACGGAGGAGCTGGTAGCCACAGAAGAGCTAGGTGCCAAGGGGGTGTTGGGCACCACAGGGGAGCTGAATGAACCGGAGGGACCTGATACTGTAGGTGGTGTAGAGACCACGGAAGAGCTAGGCACCACAGAACTGACCGACACCACAGGGGTGCTCACGCCCGTGCTGACAACGGCAGAGCTGCTTGTTACAACAGAAGCACTGGAAACCACAGGGCTGCTGGACACCGCAGATGAGCTCGAAACAACAGAAGCAATGCTCGACAGGGCAGAAGATCCCGAGCTAACAGAGTTAGACACCACGGGGGCACTAGACACCACAGAAGAAGTAGACACCGCCGGAGGGCTTGAGACCACAGAATGGCTTGAAATCGTGGACGTGCTAGAGGCCACAGTGGAAGTAGACACTGCCGAGGGAGTAGAGACAGCCGTAGGAGTAGAGACAACCGAAGGAGTAGAGACAGCCGAAGGAGTAGACACAGCCGAAGGGGTAGACACCGCCGAAGGAGTAGACACCGCCGAAGGATTAGACACCGCCGAAGGAGTAGACACCGTGGAAGGAGTAGACACCGTGGAAGCAATGGGCGAGACAGAAAGAGTGGACACCGCAGGTGTGCTTGTGGCAGTGTATGAGGGGGATGGCGTAGGCGTGCTGCTAGAGGGTACAGCAGTGCTTGTCTGAGGAGGAGTAGGGTCAAGAGTCAAGACAATCTGCTTCATCACGTCGGCGAATGATTCGTCGCCGAATTTATTCTCGTCCGAATACGTCGCTTCCCAAACCATGATACCACCAAAGGTGTCTGGAAAGCGCGCCATATACTCGGCAACCAGCGCATAGGCCTCCACGGGGGTAATGTAGTAATCGGAGCTGGCGGCAGCACTCGTGCTGCCAGGCAATCCGACATATAGCTTAGCGTCCGGATTGCCTCCTGCTTTGATGACATCCACCCATTTGTCAAAGTTGAACCCATCTACCGTGCCTTCGACGTAGTCACGGGCGGAGCAGCCCTGAGTATTATAGAACTGCACCCAAATAAAGTCGAAGTGGGCGTTGGCAATCGCGTTGTCAAGTTGCTTGTCAGGGATCGAGCATTGAGGCGCACCCGAGATATAGAAGTCACGACCTTCCTGTAAGGAGTAGTGATATCTCAGTCGGTTGACCATTGTTGCGTAACCTTGGAACATTAGAAGTGAGCTCTGAAGATTGCGAAGCCTTAAGAAGCTTACCGTAATCGCCATTGTGCTCAATGTCAAAGTCGAAACCATCCACGACAACATCACCAAAAGGGCGAGGACCATTGTTGGACACCCAATCGTCGGTCTTGGGGCCAAAGGCACCCCATAGGAAGTCGGCGAAGTTATTGGCAGAATCCTCTGATAGAATTTGCTGAGTGGCGGGGTAAGCACCACCCAAAGACAGGAACACTTTCTTGCCCGCAGCCTGGCAGATAGGAATGTCTTCCACTAGCTGGTGGCAACCTTTGAGCAGCTCTGTTGTTAGGTTGCCAACCGTGTAGTAGGTGCCATCGCACTGATTGCCGAAATTGCTTCCTGGCCAACCGGCAACGCCTTGGTCAGGAAAGATATTGACGAAACCAAGGTTGATGATATCCAAGGATGTATCTTGGCAGAAATGGCTCAGACGTTGCTGATCGGTTCCTTGGCCCTATTTTCAACGGTAAGGAATCTGTACCATTTCCAATTATGTAGAGGCACATACATAGTAGACAGCAACATTCGACCTCGATTGAGGATCGAAAGCAGAAACAAAAGGAGTGACAGCTGATACAGCAGCGAGGACGGTGACAAGTTGGGACACCATGGTGAAAGAATGTCGACTGGTGGAGACCAGAGAGCCGCTCAAACCAGTAGAAATGAAGGTCGGATTGGTTCAAAGAAAGGACGCAGACAAAAGTCCGCTGCTTGGATGGTCCCCGCAAAAGTAGATAGAGAGGGATGACACGAAGAACATCTCAAGAAGGGGGAAAGGGCAAGGCGAGGTAGAGTTATAAGTGCGAGCTTGCTCTGGACCTTAGCCTCCTGCGACAGCTTTCTAGGCTATGTCTGGTTCGCCATTGGCCACGATGCTGGTAAACTGTTCATCGCACGAACACAGCCGAAATTAGCATGCGGAGTCAACGCCTTGGCGGGTGCAACCACATGCCTGGACTGCCTGCTTGAGAGGTCCTAGTTCGGTCTTCAGTGCTTATGGGCTATGCTAGTTGGCACCTTCTTTGGGAGACTAACGGCCACGCCTAACCCCTAGGTCCCTTTGCAAGGGAATGGAATAAAACTAAAAAAAATCTTGACCCAGGCAAACTCCGTCGGGGAAAACGGATGGATGCCGTGTGGTGTAGCCGGAAAATAGACCGAACATGATGGTCAAGGCAGCAGCAGGCAACAGACTGCACTTCCGCAGTACTTGCCTGTAGAGCCGCATAGGTGTCTAACTTTTTCGGCCATATTAGCCTCTGGAAAAAGTGGGCGAGGAGAGCCAAGCAACGCCGACTTACCATTTCTCAAGCCTCAAGCGGAGAGTTTCCATCATCTTAGTCCCCATGTGCTATGTACACAGTAAGTTGTAAGAGCCCAAGGAGGGGCAGATGGGTAAGAGCTGAGGGTTTCCACGGTATCTAGCGCTAGTTCGCTGAGATCCATTTGTGGTTGGAGCAATCCATGATGGATTCAATCATAGCTCGTCGCCAACGCCTGTACTGTACGTATGAGAAAAGGAGTGGCTCCTGTGAGCGGCGGATAGTTGTATTGCCGCTAAAGACATGACCTGGGATGACAGGGAAAAGGGAAATTGGTTTGGAAGCGAGCGAGCAATGCGAGGGTAAGTGGCGTATGGACCCTGTGGATAGTGGCAGTCGTTAGCGTATAGGATGGTTGGAGGTTGGAGGGAAGTCTTGATCTCAAGTCTCCAGAAGTCCAGATGAATACTAGCCTGGAGAAGTGCTTTTCAAAATAGGACTAGCCTGGGTCACGGGTCCATGTGGCAGTTACTGGAATAGGCCTAGTGAGGGAAGCGAGGTCGGCCAATTCTGACTCAGGCACACCAATGACAGCGGTTCGATAATAGATACCAAAATGCTAAGCAACTAGTCTAGTAGTCAGCCTCCATCCGTGCAAAACTACGCGGACCCTCCGCCGCATCCGGTTTGGTGTCCACCGTCTTTGGGAGGCTTAGAAATTTATACGAAGACCCAACTGGAATAGCGGTAACATCCGTACACTTACAGTTACCGAATTATCAGTCATCTGTCGACTGTTGAGTCTTGACTTTTGCCTAAAAGCTCGGTCCTGACGTGATCCGTGGAAACGATCTGCCCCTGAGCCGGACGATGTCCGGAGATCACCGGATCATCCGATCGACACCACCCTGGTGGCCGTTGATATTCGCTGTCAGAGAAACTCCGATCAACAACATGTAGAGAGACTAAAACGTCCCTCAGACTTGAACAGTCAATGGGGATTCACAATGCGCGTATCTTGAGCCGGGTTTACTCCTTGCAACAGTCGAAGACACGAGCAGGAAAACCCCTCCTCGCCTCCTTCTGTCTAACTTTGCTAGTCATACTTCGGCTATGTTAGCTTAACCAGAACCAGCGGCGCTAGGCCCCGATCCAGAGTGGGCACCGAACGAACACCGCCCACAGACCTACACCATGACCAGACTAAGTCACTAACAATCGCCTTTCACTTTCAGGCTTTCACACGGCCCCATTCCCGATTAATTAGAGAGGGTCCTTCTCGCCCAGCCCTACTGGATCGTGCGGCGGATAGTGCAATGAACTAGTGCAATCAAGTCCCAGCGCTAACCTCGACTGATTCCTGCGAAATACCCGACCTCGCGCCGTGATATCCAGTCGCACTCAACTGTTACGGTGGCTGCATCGATGAGGAGATTACATCTGCACAGACACACATCAAGAATATATTATTGCCTCGCACCAGGCCGAAATATCAACTGACCGGTGCCCCTGAAGAAGTTTTCGCCAGTAGCCTGCAGTGTCACTCCCAGCAGCGATGGACTGACACGGCCGATATGACCGCTACTCCCGCCGACTCTGTATACTGAGCACCTTTGCTTTGAATTTGTGCCACCAATCCTGGCGCATGTACATTTGCCCCATTCGATGCGCTTGTAATCATGCCCACAAATTTGGAGTGGGCTTCTGCTTCTTTGTGATCTAGGAGACCCTCATTCCCCTTAAACAAACGCTGAGTCCCAAGGCTCCACAGCCAAAGCCTTTCACTCACCTCAGGAGCCCCAGCACCGTACTATTTGCTCTAGCACAACAGCAAAAAGGGACCGGAGATCATCCGCCGTACTAGAAGTGTACTAGTCTACGTCGTACGTTGGACAGAAGCTGGATTCGGGTGCAACAACCGAAGCCACTGTGGCTGCCCGGGGAGCAATTTCCGCTGCCATTTCCTATACCATATTTACTGAGTGGGGATACTAAAATTTGAGCCCAATTGAGCTCTCCAGCACCATACAAAAAGAGTAAAAGGCTGACTATCAATTACTTCACTGGCCGCAGCTTCCACTTGCCGGTATGCCGAGGTCGGTCATTATCTACGGAAGTGAAGAAGTGCCCCCGGCCAAGGGGGGTTGCGGTACAGAACAGTGAGCCTGGAGACTGTATTAAGATCGAAAAAGCAACGAAAAATCCGACGTGGTGTCTGAGTATAGAGGCACGATATGTCAGCGCTCTGATGTGCAATAGCCGAACCCACAAATGTTTGCATCAGGATGCAAGGGATACTCATGCTGATGTGTTTTGTCTCCAATGAGGGGGTACAGATATGACTCTGGAATTTGACTTGTCTTCAACTTCGGAAACCAGTGGGATCCTATTGTGCTCGAGGGTCTCTCCGAGTTATCATTACGTGTAGCCGATCGTGAGGAACCAACACGACTTCTGCTGATCGATGTCCATGTCGATCCCAGAGATTGTACTTGAGGCATCTAACGGGTATTCCCAGCATTCTTTGTTCATGCATACCAGTCACACCATTGAGCAAACACCATCCATACCTTTCAGATGTAACCTCAGGTTTGACGATCCCGAAAGTCCGAGAGATTAAGGACTCCGGCCCCGAGATTGGCCTGGTTCACGCATTAACAGTTCTTTGCCACGAAGGTGGGACAGAACCTGCATATAAGGATGTTCAGGTGCAGCTAGTAATTGGAAGTTACGCCTGTTCCCACTTTAGCACAAGCAACACTGATGATACACGCACAACCGCGTGGAGCAATCCCTATTGCACCAGTTGGGAAGGGTTTTAGACGGCGAAACTAGATTGCGTGGAACACAAATGCTATTTAGCGATTGGTCGGACTTAAGACAGGCGACACAGGAGTCTCAAAGGAACGTAAGTCGTGGTCCCTATGATCCATGATCTGACGGATAGTCTCTGGAGATCTTAGTAACCCACACGAAAAGACATGAAACTGTGCCCAACATATTGCATGTTGTTTCATGTGGCACCATCCCAGGTAATGTAGAAGACTCGCAGCGTGAACATGTCCATTCATCAATGCTAGATCTTGGCGGAGATTTCTAATATGAAGAGTCTATTTGACAGTGAAACGGGGCTAGGTACAACAAGACTAGCCGATGCCTACTTGTGCTCATTCCAGAAAACCTCCTTCAACAGGTCGCACATCAATGTGATGGACCTTTTCCCCTCCTTCAGAACAGCGTCCATGGCCAAAAACGGATGGGGCATGCCCTTCATTATCTGCAAGTCCACCGGCACGCCTGCCTCCTGTAGCTTCTGCGCATACTGCTCGCCCTCCGTCCTTAGCACATCCAATTCACCCACCATGACCAAGGCTCTCGGCAAAGCAGACCAATCTCCAGTGTAGAACAGCGGACTGGCCTCCGGGTGCGCCCAATCTTTCTGATTCGGCAGGTAGTGTTCGCGGTACCAGAGCATCTTGGCTGCTGGTAGAGCCGGGGTGTGTTCGTACTCGCGGTAGGCGTCGTTGGTAGATACGGAGGCGGTGTTGTCGGTCACCGGCACGGACAGTAACTGAGCCTTGAAATGAACGGGCGGTGAGAGTGTAAGAGCCTTTTGGGTGATGATGCAGGCTAGGTTTCCGCCTGCGGAGGAGCCTCCTGTTGCGAGAGTCTGAATGTCAATGGGGAGATGTGTCGGACCGTCGGCCAGCAGCCAGAGAAGGGCTTCCCAGCAATCATGGACGGCGGCGGGCCAGCGATGCTCGGGAGCGAGACTAGAGGGTCAGTCAGGGTGCGATTCTCTCTGCATTGGACACATAAATGCTTACCGATAGTCGACAGTCACTACTACGCACCGACCTCGGTTACAGAGGTTGGTGCACACCGGATTCTCCGTATCGATGTTGCCCAGCACCCATCCGCCTCCGTGGTAATACAACATCAGCGGCCATCCGCTCGCTGGTGCTGTGCCTTCAGGGATAAAAGCGCGCAACGGGATTTCAGGTCCCTCTGTGACACGGCGACCAATGCGCAGGTCGACTGTTCTCCCGACGGGGAGCAAAGGACCTCCGCCGGGGATCAGGACACCGCTTGTACGAGAAGCCTCCACCGGTTGGAGATGAACTTGTTGTTTGTTGATTACATGCGTATTATAGAAATCCACATATTCTGGGTCGAGCTTGTTTATCACGGAGGCATGGAGAGGGTAGGGTGGGTGGTCGGCCGGGCTATGACTGATGGACATTGTGAATACGTTATGACGAGTGCTTGGGAAAAGGGTACATGCACTAGACGCGTGGAAGTTGGCGGGGGAATAAGACGAACTTTATAAATACTTAATGCTTCCACTTATCTTGATGGACAGCAAGCTCGTGGTTGCATGAAGGTTGCAATTTCGAACGCAAGGGAGCCAGAGAGGAGTAGAGCAAGAGCGGGGGTGAAAACACAAGCCGGTTTTTATCAGGGTCTCTCTCCTCACTGATACGAGCCAGCTGTTCACCCCATGCCTCTCCAACATGGACAATTTGACCGAAATGAACCATACAGCAATCCGAAGCCTTGTCGGATGTGCCCAGTGGGCTTCGACCGACAACTTCCTTCTCGAGCTGCGAGCTGGTGGCATCATGGAGACAACCCAACAACACCGCTGCGTGGCTGTCAAGACCCTGCTTTGAAAACAGACGTGGAGATCGAATGCATGGCCCACCTGTAGCGGGATATGATCAACGATCCACTATCTTGCCGTGTCTGACAATTGCTAATCGCACCCAAAGTATTCCGAGCGGTTTGTCGAGCATATTTGTACTGTCGAGCCTCTCTCGTAATGGTTGTAGATGACGGCTGTATCTGTCGGCTGTTATCGGTCTCGAACCTCATTATATCATATCTTATCGGGAGCAACCTGAACCTACAGTACTCTGTAGTGCACAGTAATTAGTAGCAGATAAATTACCCCTCCTTCTAAGCTGCACCTTGCAATTGTCTTGAGCCCCACAGGAATTGATCACGTTCCGACGATGGCTAATTCAGCTCCGAGATTGGAGTCCTGTTGCAAGAAGGTGTAGATGAATGGTCTGGCTGGTTGACTGCTGTTCGATGCGATAAGATAAGCAGTCTCCGGAAGAGTTACAGTACAGGCTACATACATCCCTGATGTGACAAGAGAGAGTATCTATCTAGTGATCTGTTCGATGATCTAAAGCCAATACGCTGATCCAAGGGACTCATTCTACGCGGAATTAAAACATCCATAGTTCTTCAGAAAGCTGCTGGTGGCATGGAATTCCGTTTGCCCTTGCAGCCATCCATCCTCCCAACCTCCCCCTTTTCTCCCTCAGTTCTTGATAGAATGCGTGAATGGCAAATCAATGATAAGAAAAAGAAACAGTTGCTGGATACTAGCCTGAGTGCCTGAGCAGCACAGCAAGCCCTTGCCCTCCCCCTTCTTACGCATCACGTGCCAAGCTCTTTCCCTCCGCTACTTCTCTCCCTCTCCCGGCTCCCTCGCAATCCATCCTCTTCTTCACATCCCTAGAACATCCCCGGCGAACGGCCCTAGATTCTGTTTCCCATCCTTCATTCAAGAGATCGAGGTTGTCTCATTGTCCCTGTCTCAATCTCTACCAGTTTTTACCTATCGATCACTTAACCCACACGCGATGACGATAACAGTATCATTCGCAGGGTTGTCTGTGTAGAGCCAGGTGATGTAATCCTGCGCATACGAAGGGGTTGACGATGTCTACGCTCGATCTTGGATCTTGATGACTTGTAACCTTCATTGAACTAACTCACGATAGACCCTGAAGCTCCTGAAAAATGTAATGACTAATCATGGACAGCTTCTGCTGGAGTCCAGTTAGTTCAGTACAGGAACCGCCCTCCCTTCTCGGCCGGACTCTTCTTAGTCTACATTCCACACGATGAGACTATTGTCTCTTCTACCCAAAGAGAGGCCAGAGGCAGTCTTCTTGCAATCTAGCTGCTCCCCTCCATCTGATCGGACATGGACATACCGACTGCCCATCCATTCCGACCCCTCTTCGCTCCGCGTCGACGCGCCAGATGTTTACCATTTTCTCCCCATTTAGTTCGCCGTAGCCCTATCTTAATATCTTAAGTGGACTTTCGCCTGGTGGTTGAATTTCTTTCACACCTGTCGGCACCTGTCGCCTGATGTGCTGCTAGAGCTGATCTGATCGCATTGACTCTTAGGTGCCTATCAATGCGTGAATGTCCAAGCTTGATTGCCTCGACGTGTTGAAGCTGTGCATCGCAGCCTGCTGCTGCTCTAACCACGAACCCAGCCATGTTTAACCACTACGTATCTGCCAGCGCAGAAGGCGCGTGGGTGAAACGAGCGATCTTCGTCTCTCTGTACGCCTTACTGCTCGAGTCTCTCATCGAATGGGGGATTGTGATCTACCTTTATGTTGAACGACATGTGGATGCGAAAATGACTCCCAGTCTGATACTCGCTCTAGCAGCAGTAAGTCTGAAAGCACTCTCTTGAATGATGAACGCTAAAACCGGGAAATAGTCCTTCTTCATTGTGCCGCTTGTCGTCCTACACAGCTTCCTTGCCTGGCAGTACAACAAAGTAGCAAGGTTTACAAGCCAAAAGGCCATGCTGCGGATCGTTTGTAGCTGGGTGTTGGGGGTTGCAATTGTGATCTCCATAGCCGCCGTCGCTACAGGCCTGGTGGTTATATCGCAACATCTCCCGTGTCTAGCCGAGGAAGGCAACGGCAGTTTCTGGAAGATGGGCGTAAGCTGTGCCCTTTATCGTGCGTCCATTATCGACTCGGTTGTTTCAGTGTATGCTATGTCCCAACTTCGCTTGTGGTTACATTTACTGATCAAGCTGCAGTATAACATTGTTTCTCTTCTTTGGCTTCAGACAAACCTGCGGACGCCCATATGAGGTCTCACTACTGGGCATGTATACACGCCAGTCTTCATTTTCAATCTGCGATGACAGCATCCTCAGCAGCTGGAGCACAGAAAGTGACAATAGCCTGAAGAATGACATCTATCATGTGTGTCGGCGCCCCGACATCACATATGGCCGAGGGCTCTATATGTCATCAAGTGATAACACCATCCCGATGTCCGCAAGCATTGAATACCCGAACATTGTCCACCACAAATCCCACCCAGGGTTCGAGGCGGAGTATGACTCGGATACAACCGATTTGCTATCGGGTACTACCCTTTCACCGCAGGAAACTCTTACGAGGAAGTTGCCGGGCGTGATGACTAGCTCGGATCTCCTCTCGTGCGTTTCGCGCACGCCCACCGCGACAACATTTAGCTCTTATGGTGACCGTTCTAAGCAAACGGCTCCGGTAGAGTTACCAGGGGCATCGCCTTCCACTTTCGGACACAAGCGGCAAAAATCCTCCGCGTCGTCTTTGCGCCGGCTGCTGCCCAAATTATTCTCACAACCATTGTCAGCAGACCCTCAAATACGTGCGCTTGCCGACGCGACTACTGAAGCAGATGTCGAAAAAGAAGCCTTGATGGCTGGACGCCCACCAACCCCGAAGAAAGAGTATGCCCCTGGACATCCACTGGCCTCAGCTCCTGTGGAAAAACCTTTGCCAGCCATTACAGCCGAAGCTCCCACACTCGAAGCAAATCAGCTGCGAGCAAGAGCCCTCACACGATCTGTGACCATGAACTCAGCCGATGCTCCCGAAGTCCTCGTGCCAGAACCATTGAATGTCCGCCGGTCCAACACTGCGCATACGGCTCCTGTTCCCAGGAGCGGATATATACCGTACCAGGGAGCTTTCACCGTAATCCCTCCGCACCCAACAGCGCGCCCAGGCCTTGCCCAGGCCTCTAGCTACAGAGGTGTACCGATTGATCGTGAGGCGGCCAGCCGGCAGAATTCCAGACGGAGCAACCGACGACAGAGTCAGGTGTATCAGTTCGATTCCTCCCAAATTCCGCGGCATACCCAAAGCCAGCACCAGCCTCATCAGAATCACTACGGTCGCCGATGGTACCAAGAACACAACCGCCGCGTGTCTTCGTCATCCCGTGGAAGCGACGCTGAACTGACCTACTCAAACCTGCGCCGTCCACGCAGCAATACATATGGCGGTCTCGCTTCTGCGCCCAGCAGGCTAGACAGTATCCGTGAAACGGGCACATCTGTTGACGAAGCCCCGGAGAGCTACCTGTCTGAAACAAATGCTTATCGCGACACGACTCGAACGAATAGTGTCACTGGACACTAGAGCCTGCGGGACAGGCTGTCCATTCTCATCCAAGGGCCACCGCCTCTCTAATTTTCGATTCTCCATATACATTTTGTATCCACCGGTCTTTCCAAACCTTTTCTCGTCTTCGTACTTCTGAAGCTCACGACCCTCAATTGTATTTGCTGCTGATTTGTTATACCACGATTTGAGACAATTAAAAATACCATGCCTAATTCTTTGATTTGCACGAATGGCAACAAATACATTAACGGATTTATCTGCTTTAGCCGAGCGCCCATCCAGCTCTGCTAACAGAAGTTGAGAACATGGCGACTCTTGTCTGTACACGCGAGATGCAATCCCTTCCTTAATTTCTGACCGTAAGTTGCCCTTTCATGACACCGTAAAACCCATCCTGAGCACAAAGATAGCAGGGAATCATAGCGAAAGCGAAGTAAAAAATGGAGAAAAGGACGCAAAAAAGATTATCAAAAAGAGAAACCAGCACCGTAAACACGAACCATGAAGCACCCCGTGAAGCTGTGATAGAAGGCATTCCATTCCCATCGTGCCATTATAACCGAACCCAACCGAACCCAACCTAACCCAGCCCTATCCAATCCAATCCACACCCGTATCGTCCATTCAGGCTCTCTTCCCAGATCCATCGTTCTTTGACAACGACGGGACCGAAGCTGACACCTGCCCTGGACTCGACCCGCCATACTTATACTGATACCCCTGTTTCCGCCTCCCCTTCTCGTCCACTCCCACCGCAGGATTCTCCTTGTTGCCACCACCACCACCACCGACTTCCTTCTCTCCCCACGACCACATCAGCGCGCGACCCATGCGCTCCCGCTCCTTGAGCAAGAGCTCGACGCGCCGCTGCCACTCCTTCTCGCGCTTCTCGACCGAGCGCGCGATCCGCTCGTCCACCGCGGCGGCGGTCTCCTCCTTCGTCGCGAGCACGGCCTCGAGATGCTCGACCTGGAGGCGGAGGGCGCGGTTCTCACTCTGGAGCCGCTCGCGCTGCTCGCGTAGCGAGCCCACCTGCGCCTTGTACCGGGATTCCCGGTGCTCCGTGCCCGCCAGCCGCTCGCGGAGTTGCGCGAGCTCTGCGGCATGGGTCGCTTTCAGAGTGCGGAGTTCGGACTGGGTTTGTTCGAGGAGTTCTTGCTCCTTCTGACGTTGTTGTTGTTGTTGCTGCAGCTGTTGTTGCGGGACGGGAGGGGAAGGCGGGGGGCTGAGTTGTTGGTTCTGCAGCTGTTGCTGCCGGGTTTGTTTCTTCTCGTCTTCTTGGTGGCGTTGTTGCTCCTTCTGCAGGCGGTCGATGGTTTCGAGGGCTTTGGTGCGCTCCTCTTTCATCTGGGTCAGTTCCTGCTGGGTCTTGGTGAGGTTCGAGCGGAGGTCGTCGGCGCGCTTGCCGAGGCGGGTGCTTTCGGTCTCGATGGAGTGGATGAGGGTTTGCGCTTCGGCGGCCTGGTCCTCCGAGCGCGAGAGCTGCAGTTCGAGCGTTTTCTTGGCCGAGTTGGCCTCGGTGAGTTCGGACTGAAGTTTGGAGAGTTCGTCTCGGAGGCGTTTCAGCTCTTCGTGCGGGGATGGGTCATAATCCTGGTTCTGGTCTTGACTCTGTTCTCTCGGGCCTTTTCTTGATGAGCCTGGATTCGAAATCCGGTTTCCCGGGCTGGGTTGGCCCAGATCTTTGATCAGTTCGAGAATTTCGGTGTAGGTGTTGCCGCCGGATTCGAGGGGGAGGTCAGCGGCCATGGCCTTGAGCGCATTTTCCTGCGCGGTAACTTGGGTCTGCGCGCGGGTGAGGTCGGCTTCGAGAGTGCTGTTTTTTTCCTCCAAGGGGCGATTCTTCGTTTCGAGGGTGACGATTCGTTCTTCTAGAGTCTCGTAGGCTTGATTGACGTTCTCGAGCTCCGTGTCTAGCTTCTCTATTTCGAGCAGGTGACTGCTGATTTGGGCTTTTAAGTCATCGACTTCAGTGTTCTTCTCTCGAAGCTGCTGCTCTTTGGCGTCGGTGACTTCCTTGAGCTTCGCGATCGTCTCGTCCAGGGTTGCATCGCGCTTACGCAGCTGTTCCTGGGTTAGATCTAATTGCTGCCGCAAGTATGCGATGGTGTCGAGCCGCTCTGCATCGAGATCCGGGTGTGATGACCCACGGTTCTGCAGCTCCTTCTGCATATCGTTAATCTGCTTCTGAAGAGCGCTTAGCTCGGAGGCATTGATGGTGGACTTGTGCAAGAAGGTCTCTCTTTCTTCGTTTTGTTTCTGGAGCATGTGGACTTGCTCCCGCAGTATTGTTTCGTCAGTGCGATTGGCGTAGAACTCGTCCAACAAAGCCGACTTCCTCTGCAACTCGCCCTGAAGGTGCTTGATTTGCTCGCCAGCAGATGCTGCCTCCAGTACGCGCCGACGACCCTTCTCCAGCTGCTCATTACGGTCTTGAAGCTTGTTTTCGAGTTCAAGAATTTGTTTCCGTAGATCTCCAGCCGTACTTGGTTCTTGTTTGTGAGGGGAAGGGGTCTTGTGTCTCCGCACTGACGGGGTAGTCGTGCTTGCTTCCATCTCATCGTCCGGGTCCTCTTCGATATTTTCCAGATGCGTGGCATCCCTGTTAAAGCCACTGGCGCGGCGCAGAAACTGCGATGGTGTGGACATGTCGATCGGTGGGCCGAATTCGCTGTATTCGCCAAGCTCGGGTTCAGGTTCGGGCTCATCCTCAATAGCAGGCTGATACAATTGAGAACTCTGCTCGCGCTGCGGCGGTCGCGTATCTTGCCGCTGCTGCATCCGTTGGCTATTTTGCCTGCTGTGGCCTCGCGGCTGGGCAGGGGATTCGGGTAGCGGAGGCAGGGGGTTTTCGTCTTCCTCCTTTCCCAGGTGGCGCAGCTCGTGTTCCTGCTCCTCCAGATCATCAAACAGGGGCTCCAGCTCCGACAGGTCGTGCCCATCATCCCGGAAGTCCATGAAGTGCTTATCCTCCATGGTATCCCCGTCGCCCATCAAGTATTTCTCCAAATTCGCCGTGAAATCCGCTGGACCCCCGACCTCCGACAGATCGTCTTCATGCGGAAACTTGAATTCCGCAAGAGGATCCATATGGTCGTCCAGTGCTTGGGTACTCGGGTATTGGCTGAAGTCGACACTGTATTGCGCCAGGCGGGCGTCGATGTCGTTCGCGGCGCGCTCGAGCGACGACGCTCGGGAGGACCGCGGCGAGTAACTCTGTTTTAGCGGAGAGCGGGCATCATCGGCGTGGGTTGTGGTCGCGCCGCGGTCGACAGTACGAGGGCTCTTCGCGCTGAGGGGAGAGTAGCTCTGCGCGTTCTGACGACGAGAAGGAGGAGACGAGGGCATGAAGCGAGGCGTCGCGAGAGTTGACGCGCCCACAGTGTCGTGGGTGGTCGTATCGGCCATGCTGGGGGTGGGATTGTCCTCGAGGATATCGAGGCAATCAATATATGATGAAATAATAAAACAGGCCCCAAGTTCACCGAGGTATCATGGCTTGATGAAGTTATTACATAGACCAACAATGCAGAAGTGAAGCCAGAGTCGTTGCAGGAATGAATGAGTGAGTTATCGCCGGGGAAGATGCGATAACAAACACCAACTGGTCGGGTAAACACCGATCGTCAGGCACCAGGGACCTTTCTGCCTGTCGATTCAGGCTTCACATTATAATGTCCGCGATTGTCAGCAGTTTCACTCAGCGAGCCTGCTGATCACATCGCACCTCGATTACAGATGATTTCCTATACCGCAAATCGCGAGTCACAATGAATTTCCCGGGTCACACCTGCAGAGATCGTGCTCTCATGACAGGTAACTATCAACGTAGAATGGAATTGTCCTCCAACCATCTGCTCGAGTATTGTATTGTACGGTATTATAACTTACAAATGATATGACGAGCAATGCATCACGTGTCAGCTCTTTGCGCAACTGGGGGGTGTCTTCTGAGCCTCTTCGGCGTGATTCTCTTCGTTCCTATCTTTCGCTTCTAATCTTGGAGCATGGAGCAGTCATGGTCGACACAAGATACCATATATGAAGGGCTCTGGCTACCTACACCGGCGGCGGGGCTGTTAAGGTGGGCTATTCTTCTTCCAGACCGTCGCCGGCCGAATCCAGCACTGCTCGCTTCCCCCCATTTCCCCCTCACCCGACCGATCACGGCGACCTTCTTTCCCTTCCCCCCTCCTCTTCTGCTATCCCCAGGCTCGAGATCTGCGTTCTATAGTGGAACACCACTCTGCGCCTCGCTCCCTCTGCCACATCTCTGACCATGCCTCCCGTACCTTCGTCGTCCGACCGGTGTCGGGTAATCTTGTACCATCAGACTCTTTGTCCCAATGGAGGCCAGTATGTCTCTATGCTGCCATTAGTCCGGAACAACACAGGCGTGACGCACATCATCCTCGCAGCATTTCACCTGAATGCAGACCCGGAACACATTACACTGAACAATGACCCCCCACAACACAGCATGTACGACGCCCTATGGGCCGAGGTGCCCCGCATGAAACAACACGGTGTCCGCATCATGGGAATGCTCGGGGGCGCTGCGCAGGGCTCGTTTCGCTCCCTAGATGGAGATTCAGAGAAATTTGAGCTGTACTACCGACCCTTGCTGGCCATGATCCGGCGCCATGGATTGGACGGGCTAGATCTCGATGTGGAAGAGGAAATGTCGTTGACAGGGATCATCAGACTTATTGACCGACTCAAGCTGGATCTGGGAGACGACTTCATTGTGACGCTGGCTCCAGTTGCGGCTGCCATGCTGGGCCTGGGAAACCTGTCTGGGTTCGACTACCGGGAGCTGGAACAACAGAGAGCCGCAAAGATCGCTTGGTACAACACGCAATTCTACAACGGGTGGGGACCCGCCGATGACCCTCGGATGTATGCTGCTATCGTCGCACAGGGCTGGTCCCCAAGCCGGGTGGTGCTTGGACTGTTGACCAATCCAGGCAATGGATCGCAGGGCTATGTGCCCCCCGGAAAAATCGGACCTATCCTGGCCATGCTGATTGAACAATATCCTGATTTTGGGGGCGTCATGGGCTGGGAATATTTCAACTCGAAACCCGGAGAACAGGAGCATCCGTGGTACTGGGCAGCGGAGATGTCCCTGAGTATGCACATGAAAGATCTCGTGGATGCAGCGCGCCAGCTCACTTCAGGGCCAATGACCAGCAGCCTGATGAACGTGCTTCGCGATATGATGCAACGGCAATAGACGGGGAGACTTGTAGAGTAAAATATGACTATAAACATGTGTATCCATCGCTCCGCTGGAAGCTTATAGCTGCACGTAAAATGATCTGCTGGCTGATGGAATCGAGATGGAGAGACGCACGGTGTCTCTCCGTGTCCGAGCGTCAGTTCAGTCACGGGAGAAGAGGTGCTTCGGTATGTCGTCATCGTCGACTTCTCCGCCGCCGCCGGCTTCTCCTCCTCTACCTACCACTCAACGCCCTTCCATTATTCATTATTCTTCGAGCTGCGACGTGGACAGCAGCAGATTTCACCTCCTGGGAAAGCTTACTGGCCTGGCAATGATTACTACCTGCTGAATACCATCGAAATCCATCCCGGCACCATGGTGTCTGTCGCGCGGATTGCCGCTGCCTTGAGCTCCGCAACGGTCCGGGCTGCGGCCTTCTTCTTCCTCCGCTGGGTTCGTTGATGCCATGGCCTCGCTGCGAGATTATCCATCAACTCATTCGTTGTGTGATTCTCCTAGATCCCCGGACACCACTTCCCGCCTCTGATCTTCACAGCATTGGCTGTGTATCTCACTGCTGTCGTATCGCTCCTTCGATCGACTGAGCGGAGTACTCCCACCGACAGCAATACTAAAGAATCTCCAAAAACCACAAGTTGAGTGACCACACAATTCAAAATTGCCAGCGGCCTTCTGACTCGCACAATCAGAGCGCACAACACCACGAAATCGGGATCATGTGCTCAAGACGTTGTTCACTGGCCTGCCGTCCGCCAGCTTACCACGCTCGACGCGGTTGACTGTTCTCATCAACATCGGGCTTGCACTGCTCACTCTGGATTTCATGCTGCGTGGCCTGGTAGTGTACCCCAGCGCAGATGTCACCTTCTCTCGAATCGGTTATGTCTCACCAACGACCGCCAACCTACTGGTTCGCGAGCCCGACCCTGCACAGTTGCCCCTTGTCATCTTCTACCAGCCAACAGATACAGTGGACTCGACACAATGGACGGAAGAGGGCATGATCTATGCCCTAGACAAGTCAACAGACTACACGACCACAGTGACAATTAAAGGCCTGAAGCCGTCGTCACCATACCGCTACTCCCTGTCCAACAACCTTACAGGCTCATTCGTCACTGCTCCGATGCCCGGCACCAAACAGGCAAACCGCCTCAGCTTCCTCACCTCAAGCTGCATGAAGGCGAACTTTCCCTACAACCCGCTGTCGCATCCACTGCGCATCCCAGGAATCGAGATGATGACGGACACAATCAATCGACTGCCATCGTTGCTGCGACCAGCGTTCATGCTGTTCCTTGGCGACTTCATTTACGTCGATGTCCCTCAGCGCTTCGGGTCATCCGTCTCGCACTATCGCAGCGAGTACCACCGCGTCTACTCATCGCCCTCGTGGAACCGCCCAGAGGATAGCACGCCTGCCATCGACCTGCCTTGGATTCACACTCTCGATGACCACGAAATTGAGAATGACTGGTCGAAAGGCAACACCACTGCACCGTACCCCGCCGCGTTCGAGCCCTACATCCATTACCATGTCCGGCCCAATCCGCCCATCCCACCCGTTCCCTTCGCAACGCCTGAGAACACGACCTATTTCTCCTTCATCCACGGCCCCGCCTCCTTTTTCATGCTCGACACCCGCACCTACCGATCGGCCCCGTCGCAATACAACTCCACGATCCTCGGCTCGGCCCAGCTCCAATCCCTCCTCGCGTACATCGCCCGCCCCGAACCCAGCGAAGTGCGCTGGAAGCTCATCGCGTCCAGCGTCCCCTTCACCAAGAACTGGCGGGTCGGCACGACCGACACGTGGGGCGGGTTCCTGAACGAGCGGCGCCGCGTGTTCGAGGCGATCTGGCGCGCCGAACGCGAGCTCGGCATCCGCATCGTCCTCCTCAGCGGCGACCGCCACGAATTCGGCGCCACGCGCTTCCCGGACCCCTCCCTCGATCTGCCCGCGAATGAGCTCACGCCGAACACCGCCGGGGAAGGTCTGCACGAGTTCTGCGTCGGCCCCCTCAACATGTTCTACCTACCCGTGCGCACCTACCGGCAGACGGACAGCGACGACGTCACCATCAAGTACATTCCCGACGGGAACACCAAGTACGGCCTGGTGGACATCGAGGTCCGGGACGAGGCGGTCGTCGACGCCACCAGATCCGGACACTCCGTCACCGTGCCGAGCTCCGTGCTCACCTATTCAATGTATGTCGATACGCATCTGGTCTGGCAGTACGAGCTCAGCGTCCCCCTGCCCGGATACGAGAGCCGGGTCGCGGAGGCGGCGGCGTGGAAACACCCGCGACTGCCGCCGGGAAAGCTGCTGCTGGACACGAGGGAGGAGCAGAGCTGGGACGCGTGGGCGAAGGGATGGGTGGGCCGAGTAGAGGAGACGGTTGATTTGGTCAGAGATGGTGTCTTGCAGGTAGTGTATCATGTTTTGGATGTGATTCAGAAGAAAGAGCGGGTGGATTGAGTTTGCTGTTGTTGCTACTTCTTGAAGCTATGATCTTGCAGAAGAATTTTCTGGTTATTAGGCAAACGCAAACCATGCTAATTGGGGATGAGTTCAGCAGTTGGAAGTTCGCCAGAAGAGGGCTTGGATTGGGAGGTTATAGATTGGAAATCCATATGAGTGAGCAATCTACCGCTATTTCGGGGATGATGTACAAGATACATGATTACGAGCCCAATCTGGTCAATGCAAGCAAGCCTCATCTATCATCAGATTATTTTGGTATGAAATTGGGATGGAATGAATCAACAACCCGGTGGAAACCAAGAAAAAAGAAACACGCCCAACACCATAGTATGCTAATACAATCGACATCGACATCAGCAGTAAGCCGTGGCTTCCGGCGGGGGAAAAACAATCCGGAGTCATGAAAGGAAGAATAGCGAGAAAGGATCAGATATAGACAAGAAGGGGCGAAGAGGATAGAAGGAAATTGAGGGAGAGGGTGGGTGGGTGGATGGGAGCCAGTGGAAAACGAAGAATGGGGTTGAATGAGGAGGGAGGGATTGCAGCAGGATCACCGGCCACGGCCTCGGCCACCACCACCACCGCCCATACCACCCATCCCACCCATCAGCCCGCCCATCTGGCTCATCATGCTCTGCAAGTCCATACCACCCATGCCCGGGAGGCCGCCGCTACTGCCGCCGCCGCCCTGGCCCTGCAGCATCTGCATCATCTTGGCCATGTCGCCCATGCCGGGCATACCGGGGAACCCGCCGCCGCCGGCCCCGCCCATGGCGGCCATGCGCTTCTGCATGGCGGCCAGCTGGTCTTTGTTTCCGCCCTTGAGCATGTTCTGGGCGCGCTGCATCTGTTTCTTTTGCCCGCCGACGCGCTTGGCCATGCCGGCCATCATGCGATGTTGAGACAGAAGATCCTCGACCTCGCGGACGGTGGTACCGCTGCCGCAAGCCACGCGGACCATGCGGCTGGGCTGCTCGACGAACACCTTCGGGTCGCCGTCCAGCTCGACGGCAGTCATGCTGTCAAAGATGTAGATCATGCGGCGCAGCTTTAGCGAGCCGTCCTCGTCGTCCAGACCGGCGGTCAGGTTGGATAGACCCGGGATCATGCCGGAGAGCTTGGACAGCGGACCCATCTTCATGATCGAGGTGATGTTCTCTCGGAAATCGCGCAGCGTGTAGATCCCCTCGGCGATGTGCTTGTAGGTCTCCTTGGCCGAGGCGGAGTCCTTGGTGACAGCCTGAACGTGTTCGACCAGGCCGGCCATATCACCCATGCCCAGCAGCTTCTGGATGAAGGCCTTGGGCTCGAACCGCTCCAGATCCATCAAATGTTCACCGGTACCGAGGTAGATGATGGGGGTGTGCGTGGCGGCGACAGCCGAGATGGCACCACCACCCGCCGCGTGGCCGTCCGTCTTGGTGATTATGATGGCACCGAAATCGGCGGTGGCCTTGAACGCGGAGGACTGGGCCTCAGCAGCTTGACCGATGGTGCTGTCGAGGACGAGGATGGTTTGGTCCGGGGTGACGGCGGTCTGGATCTGGGTCATTTCGGTGAACAGTTCTTCCTCCTGCTTGTGACGACCACTGGTATCCACGATGATGATTTCAAAGCGCTCCTTCTTGAACTTGGCGACACCCTCCGCGGCCACGACAGCGGGGTCGGTCTGCGTCAGGCTACCGTAGTACGGGATCTTGGCCTTGGTGGCATTCTGCTTCAGCTGGTCGAAGGCACCCGCACGGAAGGTATCGGCACAGACCAGGGCGGTCTTGAACCCGCGCATCTGGTAGTGGCGAGCCAATTTGGTACAGGTGGTCGTTTTACCAGCACCCTGCAGACCGACGAACATGATCACGTTGGAGCGGCCCTTCTTGGGGCGGAACGGCTCCGCGTGCGGGTTCACCAAGGCGACCAGTTCATCGAAGACGGCTTTCTGGATCAGGCGCTTCTTGTTCACGGCGGGTGGCAGGGAGGCGAAGTTGACGCTGGACTTGATGGACTTCCGGAGCGTCTGGACGAGGCGGACGTTGACGTCGGCGGACAGCAGAGCTGCGCAGATCTCCTTGAGCATATCATCGAAAGCCTACGATCACGAAGTCAGCAGCTGAGAAGGAGTTGCACGGCAGGAAAGCCACACACCTTCTCGTCCAGATTGTTAGACCGAGTCAGGTCATTGACGGCGGCATTAATTCGCCGCCCAAGATCCTGAAGGACCATGGTGGGATGGGAGTTTCAATGGAAGTGAAGATTGAAATGTTCGTAGCAAGTCGCACAGTAAGATCCTCTCGAAAATATCAGGAGAATAGCCCGGAGCGACTGGGGAGATGACAACGGAAATATGAAGACAGCTGGAGGCAAGTTAGTTTGGATGGCGTTTGACTCCACTGCCAGAGGGCATTTGAGGCCAACGCGATGCGGAGAGCCTACCCCACCAATCACCGCCTCTTTGTATCTCACCGCCCGCTAACCCTCCAAAAATTTCCCGGGAAAACGACAGAAAAGAAAGAAAACCGACCGATTTTAACCCCCAATCTCCACCACAGTCTCCCAAATTTTATACACAGGAGAGACCGACATTACGGTGTCAATTCTCTCACCATGGCCCCCTACGTCAAGAAGCGCAAAGTCCTCGACTCGATCGCCTCCCGCCCCCAGAAAAAGTTCCGCAAGCAGCGCGCATACCACAGCAGCTCCGAAGATGATGACGACGAACCCACCGATTTCCAAGCCGTCAGGTTGGCCGACTCCGATGCCGAGGAGGAAGCCTTGAAGCAATCCAGGAAGCAGACCCGGTCGATTGGCGAGTCGACCAAGAAGGCTCTCCCCAAGAAGCAGCTGAAGAAAAAACAGGCGGAAAGCTCCGACGACGAAGATATGGCATCCGATTCGGATGCTGACGACTCGGAAGAAGTGGAGGACGATGAGTTCGACGTGGGTGCAGAGTCCGATGCCTCCAACCCCACCTCAACGGCAGGCGGTCGGGCGGTTCCTAAGCGCCATGACCCTACTGCGTTCTCGACCTCCATGGCCAAGATTTTGGCAACCAAGCTCCCTTCCTCGATGCGCGAGGACCCGGTGCTGTCCCGCAGCCGAGATGCCGCCCAGAAGAGTACTCAAGTGGCGGAAGAGAAGCTGGATCGCCAGGCGCGGGCTAAGATGCGCGCGGTGAAGAAGGAGGAGTTGGATCGTGGCCGTATCCGCGACGTGATGGGATTGGAGCGCGGGCAGGCTGGCGCAGTGGCCGAGGAGGAGAAGCGGTTGCGCAAGATCGCCCAGCGTGGTGTGGTGAAGCTGTTCAATGCTGTCCGCGCCGCTCAGGTCCGTGGAGAGGAAGCAGCCAAGGCGGAGCGGAAGAAGGGCACAGTTGGTATGGGCGAGCGCGAGAAGGCTGTGAACGAAGTCAGCAAGCAGGGATTCTTGGACTTGATCAGCGGAAAGAAGGGCAAGCCGTTGCAGATCGAAGAGGCTTGAGTGATGGTGAAGGAAGTTGCTTTAAACGTGTGTGTGTATACCTGGCATATTCATGGCGTTTTTGGGGGGTGGGACTACTCTTACGTTCCTATTTTTTCTGTTTTGATCAACTCTTTTTTTTTTATTAAAAGTGATATGCTCTATTTACAAACTTTCGTGCCGCAAAATGTTGAATGGAGATCGGAAATACCCAATGGAAACATGTTCCCTTGCCACCCCATGACAGAACCGCCCCCGTATAGACGCTAGACATATCGTACATCATTCTCTTGTCCAAAAATCACTCCCACCGCGCTTATATTGATCAGTGCTTCGGCTCGAAGTCGCTTGCCTGCAGGTTCCGAGTCATGGACGGCAACCGAACCACGAGGCCATCGAGCTCCTTAGTCATGATGACCTGACAGCCCAGGCGGGAGGTCTCCGTCAAGCCAAAGGCCAGATCAAGCATGTCGTTCTCGTCGTCCGATGGCTCTTCCATCTTGTCAAACATGTCGGGATCTTCGACGATGACATGGCAGGTCGAGCAGGCACACGATCCGCCACAGGCACCTATTGTGTTCCAGTCCGTCAGTCTGCTGATCAAGCATATACAACATTCAATGTCATTCGAACCTTCCATCTCCAGGTCATTAGCCTGTGCAATATCCAACAAGTTATCGCCCTCAGAGACCTGGAAGTCGTACTTTGCGCCGTCCTTGTCGATGAAAGAAATGTTGATCCTGCGCGAACCATTAGTACCTTGCAATGATTCTCATCGAAGGTTGATATTCATGAAGAGAAGGGGGGGGGGGGGACTCACTCCTCTCCAGGCTTGGGAGGCGTGATGTGACCGTGCTGTACTCCGGCGGTGACGGAGAAGCTCCGACGCTCGAACATGCGCTGGCTCTGAATGCGCGGGGTCACTGGAGATCGCCGGGACGACAGGGAAGCACAGCCAGAGCTCATTGATCGCGAGGACTGGAGGGGGAATCGGTTGGCAAGGAACTGTGAAGAGGGAGCGCGAACAACGCTCTCGCCAGCCCGAGGCAGAACATGGCGCAGGTTAAGTCCGGCTTCTCTCAAGAAGGACATAGCGAATGATTGTGTGATGAAGGGTGGGGGTATAAGAAGAATTAGAAGGAAGATAGAGGAGTGGAGAGGGGCGAAAGATAGATTCAAGGCAGCTGAATGAATGAATCAATGAATCCAACGAAATCGAATGAATCGAATTGAATTGAATTCAACAATGGCGGAGAATGGAGGAAAAGTGGAAAACCCCGAAAAACACCAGCGGGAAATCCGCGGCTTGTCATTCGCCGGCTTTGCCTCTTTGAGCTGGAGGTTCGGCTTCCAAACCGACTTTACCTTACTTTCTTTCCTCTTCACTCACTAACTTACTATCCTATCTATACTCCTCCACGCACCACGCACCACGCACACATCCTCTCCCTCTCTCCATCCATTTCCTTCTCTTCTTCCCCCCTCCCCCCTCCCCAAAAAACGCCTCTTTCTTTTTCACCCTTTTCCTTCTCTATTCATCTTCTAGCTCCCCTTTACAACTAACATGTCCTCTCCTCTGGAAGGGCCCAATCCCCTCCGCCCCTATTATTTCCCCCCATCTTTGGGGTTGGACACCGGCCATGCTGCTTCCCCTCCAGATGCGTCATCCTCGGCCACCCAAGTCTTTGGCGGTTCCGCACGCGATCTACTGCCCGATATCGATTATTCCGACTACCTCGAAAGCTCTCCCTCAGTCTCCAGTTGGATTCGGGATGCCCTGGACCAAGCTCTCTGGCGCTACACCAGTGTCCTGACCTCACAGCCGTTCGATGTCGCCAAAACCATCCTGCAGGCCTATGTTGCGCCCGGCGATGCGACAGACGGCCCACGGGCTATGCATGATCGCCGAGCATCGGGTCCCGAAAGCCGTATTGATTCCTACGATGAAGACGTATGTTCCAGCAGCTCTTTCCCAAGAATTGGAAGCTCACCTTCAAGCTCTAGGACTCCTTGTCGTCGGATGACGAAAGCAGTTATTTTACTTCCGCAGCACCTGGCGCAGCCTCCCCCTCAGCGCCCCGATCTCGCAAGCCTCACCGTCGCCATATCACCGATCGAAGCGGCTACATTCCCTCCACGACCTCATCAAGACATGCCCTCGCTATTAAGAACCCGAGCTCGCTCATGGATGTCCTTTCGCAACTGTGGACTACCAGTGGCCCGACCTCGCCCTGGAAGGCGACCAATGCCACCTTCATCTACTCCCTTCTCCTGCCCACCCTGAATACATTCATCCGCAGCTTGCTCTCCGCAATTGTCGGCTTGCCGGAGGAGGATGTGACTTCCTCGATGACAGCCGACATCCTGACGTCGACTTCCCCGGTGGCGACGCTACTCTTGTCCTTCATCTCCTCCTCATTGTCGGCAATGCTCCTCTCCCCGATTGATACCGCGCGAACGTTCCTTATCTTGACGCCGGCTACGCATGGCCCGCGCTCCCTGCTACGAGCTATCCGCCAAATCCCGACTCCCAACTGCACCATTCCGTCTCACCTGGTGCCCATCACCGTCCTCCACTCCAGTCTGCCGAACTTCATCACCAACACGACTCCATTAATTCTCAAATCGTATCTGTCTCTCGACCCCGTGCTCAATCCGTCCATCTGGAGCCTGTTCACCTTCCTGAGCTCCGGTCTAGAATTGGCGGTCCGGTTCCCGCTCGAGACTGTACTCCGCCGCGCCCAAATTGCAACATTCACTTCCCCCAGCATCCGCCAGCAATCAAGTCGTTCAGTGCGCGCTGAAACCTCCGCGGACGAGGAACAGACCTCGGCAATCGAGACCATCGTCCCGACCCCCCAGACCTACCGGGGTATTGTGGGCACTATGTGGGGAATTGTCTACGAGGAGGGAGTGCAAGCCACGCCGGAAGTTGAGCGGGCGCGCCAGCTGCTCAAGAAGCCCGTCACTCAGCGCAAACGGCAGGGCCAGGGAATCCAAGGTCTCTACCGAGGCTGGCGCATCGGCATGTGGGGAATCGCTGGTATCTGGGGCGCCAACCTACTTGGCACGGTCGGCGTGGCCGGCGACGACGATGCTAGGATGAGCGGAGGTCGATTCTAAACCACCCGCATAACCAACCTAGCATCGTCAGATGCCAAGAGCAAAGCCAAAGCCCTTCAAAGCACGTGCACTAACTCGGCCGATAATCCCACATCGTGGGCTGAAACCCATCAGAATACTGCAGGGCATGAGGACGACGAAGCAGAGTCGCAATACTTCAGCTAAGCCAAGCTAGCCAACATCTCGACGAACTTCCAGCAACTTCATCTCGATATGAGTTCTTCTGGGTGAAGCAAAAGAAGTCAATGACCCCCAACCCCACATCATCGCTCATGCATTAGGGCGACGATCTGTAAAAACACCTTAACGACGATTCTCTTCTCCCTGCACACCATCCTTGACCACCTTTTTCTTTATTATACCATCTCAACTTCTCCTTCCCCTCTTCCGACTCTCCTACCCTCCGCTCCTTCCTTCATCTACCAGTGGAATGATGTCTTGTGTACTTTTTAACCTCAGTATCCTATCTAACGCCGCAACGGAATGTATTTTTATCTCTCCATCACTTGTTTCTCGGATCGGGCTTTCTTTCTTTCTTTCTGTCAACTTGTCTCCTGTCTTTAATGTAGCGGAATGAAAACTCGGAGTAAGGACGGACGGCGTTGGGTTTTCTTCAGGTTGGGCGGTGTGGGATCTAGTATAGATATAGTCAAGCAAGGCGCATGATTACATGATGAATCCCCCATTCATTGCCCAAAGCTATAAATGAACTCTAGGCTTGAACCGTGACACGTGCACCCTGCTGAGTGATCGGAAAAAAGACATCCATTGAACCTTGGACATGTACATAGCCCAAGCACGCTTTCCAGATTATCTTATCTATCCGAATCCAGAGCGGAGCGGAGCGGAGCAAGCACACGCCCGGCAGAGACGAGCAACACATAACTTGACAGTCATACACATACGTATAGACATGAACACCTCAGCCGATAACAACATAAAAACGCCAGTTCATTTCATTTCAAACCATCTAGACTCATTAGACACTTTGGCTTTGACCACGCGTTGAGGAAACACCACGTGGTTGCGTGGAAGATTTTTGTTTTGTTTTGGTTGGTTTTTTTTTGGCGGGGTTCGTGAGCGAATCATAGCCTAGCCTAGCCTAGCCTAGCATTGTATAGCACATCGTAAATTCCAGGAGTTATGGTTGCAGGTAGATTGACTTTTGCTTTTGAGATCGGATTTCAGTTCCAGTCGTGGGGTGGGGGGGAGACTGGGAAGAGGAACGGGAAGGATGATGGGGTCGATTTGGCAGGAAGACCCGTAAAAGGGGGGTGATAACTGGGGGTAAGAAGGAGGAGGAAAGGAGGAGAGGAAAAGTGTACCCGTTCATAAGAAGTGAAGAGTCATGGGTTGAATGAGTTACATTAAAGATGTAGACTGGCGGGGATGAAGTGGGAGGGAAGGGAGACACCACGGGGAGAGATTGGTTAGGGAGAAGGATGGAGGGAGACATAGAGGGGGGATGGGGTTCAGGAGTGTATAGTCTTGTATAATACAAACTCAAACGTTCATGAATCGGGTGTTGGGTATCACTAAGAATAAAAGACAAGTGCAGACAAGGGAAGAGAGAAGGTTCGTCCGTCATCTATTTATCGGCGAACCGTCGATCAAAGTATCGCAAGACGCCCATGACGCTGGCAGCCTCGACTTCCAGGGCCGCTCGGGAGCCGGGCGGAGCTACCTCCTGGGGTTTGGGGAGGGTGTGGAGTTTGGGAAGCCAGGCGGAGATGTCGTCACTTGCTCGAGAGAAATTGGGGTGCCGGGAGAGGGTGGTAAAGGCATCGGCACAGGAGAGGGTTAGCGAGGGAGTGTTGGAGCGACGCGAACCGGCAGCGGGCTGGGGAGGGTTGCCACCGCGAGACATGCAGCACCCGCCATCGGCGCCCTTACCGCCGCAGCAACCGGAGGAGGCAGCGCTGGCGGAGCGGGAGGCCGCCAGCGTCTTGCAAAAAAGGGTCCGGCGTGGATCGGACTGACATTGAGCGCATGTTCCCGGTCCATTGGCACACGGATTTGTGGCTTGGCTGATTGGAGGTAACGTGACGTCGGACCGAACGTCGCCTTCTGATGGGGGTGGTGTGAATTGAGACAGGTTCTGAATGGGCGCCAGCCGATTGTTCTCAAATGAGCTCCTCCGACGCTCTTCCTCCTGGGCCGCCATCTCGGCGCAGATACAGGGTGTTCCGTCCTGGCAGAACCCGCAGGGGTCTACAGCTGGCGACGAGACGGAAGTGCTATGGTCGTCTTGAATAGTGTGCGGTGCGGCGAACCGCGTGGTGAAGTCAATCTCCATCTCCTCGGGCTCCGGTTTGATCTCGGGTTCGGGTCGTGTCAGACTAGGACTGCCCGGCCGCTTGCCCAGCGAAGACCGAGTCTCGACTCCCGGAATGGCAAACGCATCTTCAATACACTGACAGTGGACAGAGGAGCAATCTCCACAGCCCAACGGAACCTCCTCCCGTGATTCTTCCACCACGGCGGTAGATCTGCCGGTCGGCAACCCGCGATCACTGGCCGCTCGGTCTTCGGTCGGGTTTCTCGCAGCGATTCGGGTCAGAGGAGCCTTGTCGGAGCTCTTGTCGGTGAGAGTTGTCCGGAACTCTCGTACCAGGGTCTCCTTCGCACTCCGTTCGACAGAAACTTCCTTCTCCAAGGCATGGCATCGGTCGCGCCACCAAGCCATCTCATTTCGACATTGCTCGACATCGCTGGAGAGGCTTGCAATCTGGTCCTTGAAGGCAGCGATATGTATCTCGTGCTCATCTTCGATTTTCTTGATCTGATCCTCGAGCTCGTTGACGCGGGCGGCTCGACGTTCGCGGAACGCTCTCTGGGCGGCTCGATTCTGGGCCTTGCGTTTGGTGGGAGGAGTATCTGTGGCTGGCTTGCGACCAGGTTTGGGGCGAGGAGGAATCACCCATTCCTTGGAGGTGACGGAGCCGGGTGTGCCCGGACCAGGAGACGGTGAGATGGCTGGCTTGGCAGCCAGTGCGGGAGCCAGCGGCGCTGGACCCGGACCAGGGGCTATCGAGAGAGCAATCGGACTGGCCATGGTAATGAAAAATCCTCTAGTGATTTAGAGGAAGCCTGCAGTATGATCAGTGGACATATCATGGGTGAAGACGGGAATGGTGGTCCGAGGTGGGAGGTGGAGATGGGGATGGGTGATTTGGATGGGTGGTTTGGGTGGTTCAGTTAACTGGTGAGGAGGTGTTCGGAGAAGAATGGAAGAAAGGCGGGCGGGCTAACCGGCAGAACGAAAGGCGGTGGTGGTGGTGGTGGTAGTAGTAGTAGTGGTGGTGTCACTGGATCGCATCGGCCGGAAGAGCGGAAGTGCGCCCCCTCAGCCGGTAAGCGAGACAACGGAGTTGCTGGCTGCAACCCGATGAATTGGAGAGGATGGGACGGCGATTGACCCTGTATAGATAGATTGACAGCAGAATGAGTATGGCAGGGAAGGAGTGGAAGGAAAACGAAGCAAGTAGGCTTAGGGTGAGGAGAACAAGAAGGAGGAGGAGGAGGAGTAGGACGGAAGACAGACACCAAAAGCGACCGAGGAAGAAGAAGCTGAGAAGAAATGGAGGAAGGGAAAGGAAAGAAGGAGGGGGGAAACAGAGAGGGAAAAATGAATGATCGGATCAGATTAGATTATCGTGCGCGTTCACCGACTTCGGAGATTCCAGTGGAATCCCCACTCGTTGCCCGCCCTCATTCGTCCGTCCCGTGGTAGACTGCGGGTTATCAATCAATAATTCCCTGCCGGCCGGTTCGAACTTGGGGTTTAGGGTATGCTCCAGCCTCCAGCCCTCCATCCAGCTCGTATCATGCTGAGCCTAGCATCGATTTTCTCTCAGTAGGGCTGATGAAGAAACACCCTGGATCTTAGAATTTGCGGTCACGATTGGTAGAAGCGTCATCGAGGAGCTAAAAGATGAGTTATGTTCTTCTACTCTGTCTACTACGACTAGTTCCATTCTCAGACCGGAGACGCTACTGTGTACTGCACAGTATGCCTCAGTGAAAGAGTCATGATTTCCATGACTCGTTCACTACCCATGGTAAAGAGAGAAATTTTCCTTCTCTTCCCAAGACCACCCGTGTGGGTACATGAGTCCTTTTTTCTTCCCTCTGGGTTACGATCCTGTTGGTCAATGGATTCTGCTAGAGTTTTATCCGCGATGAGCGCGGACATCCGGGATGGGGAAAGAGACAATCCTTTCTGCTTGCCAAGCGTTTTAGCAGATGGCAGGGGGCAAAACCAAATCCCCTGCTCGCCATTTGGTGCAACGAGGTCTGACACATAAGAACGCTGAACTTCGGCGCAGGAGCCGAGCTTGGGCCGGAAACAGTTCGGGCCAGGTTACTCCATCGCTGAAGTGCGGATTGATTAGCCAGAGGGGAAATGGGGACTGATGAGGATACTGTTAGTCATGAAGCTCGCAAGGTCACCCTTGGAACGTGCAAGGAGAGTTGAAAACGACCTCGGCAGGAGTTTTCCCTCCGTCGCCTGATCTTATCTGATCCCACTTTTCCCGTTTCGGATATCCCAGCCAATCCCCGGTGTGAAATGTGTCATAGACTCGTCATGCACCAACCAGAACCGTTAATGATCGGTCTCGAGAACTCCTTCTCTTAACCTGGTTCAGTCTAGTTCAATGGAGAGGGATGGTTGCGACAACTTGAAAGAGAGGGGGAAGAGGGTCGGGAGAAAAAATCTTCTTCTTATCAATCAGAGCCCTTGCATGCGTCTCCAGTCGTCCGCCGAGTCCACTTCGACCTCAAATGCCGAAGAACGGAAGGACGAGGGCGAAAACGGGCCGATTTGGCTCGGCTTCCTTGGGCTTGTCGTCAGAAGTCTCTAGGAACCAGATCAGCGTGGCCATGCGCAGGGGATCGGGCACATCTTTATATCCATATGTGGAAAATGTACATACGTGTTGAGAAGGCCCTCTCTATGAAAACTAGGAGCCAGTAACTTACTCTCGTTGAGCGGCATCCAGACGTACACAGTAGCAAGTCAGGTTCGTAGAGCAGTCAAGCCTTCCAGCAAGCAAGACTGGTTGGTGACTCACTCAAAATCCCCCGATGCTCGCCTCGCTCGATGCTCTCGATTCCCGTCCTTTGTCCGAAATTTCTCCTTCTTTAGGCAGATCGTCGTATGCATGCGGATCGAATTTCATTTGCACATTATAGTATACAATTTGGGGTCATACACCATCAATCTGAGAACAATAAACATGAACGCCGTCAAAACGTCTTTGTGAACGTCCCAAAGCATATCACAGCTCAACCAGAGCGGGCGCTCCTTCGGCAGGGGGGAATGAATTCTTGGTCACGACAAACGCCTTCTGGATACCACCCTCGCGACTATTGAATAGTTCGTACAATCTGGACATGTCTTCTAGACGTACTCGATGCGTGACCATGTCCAAGGGGTTGATCTCCCCCTTGCGGATGAGCTCCAGGAGATGTTTCCAGTATCGGTGCACGGGAGCTTGACCGTTGCCGATCAAGCGGACGCCAGTCTGCATCAAGGCACCAATGTTGAAGTGGTTGGTCTAAAAGGTGGTCCATCAATTAGCAACGCGCTTGCTTTCACGTTAGTCCTGTGGCGGGACTTACAAAGCCAGAGTAGACCCCGGTAACGCCAACCCGGCCAAATGGCCGGACGGAAGTGATCATCTCGTTCAACATCTCCGAGGTGTCAGTCTCCAATCCCAGGAGAACCTCGAAGTAGTGCGCCCATCCCTTTGCGAATTCTCCCGATGCACATTCCAACGCCACATCGGGCCCGCCGGGGACCACCTTCTTCAATTGGGAGGTGATGGATTCACCACGAGGCAGCTTGGTGAAATCGATCGTTTCCACCTTGGGCAATTTACTCTTGACAAAGTCCAAGCGCCACGCTGCGTCGCCACCGTCAATGAGGATCACTCGGCTGGCGCCCTGCAGAAAACTGAAGGTGGCCACCATTTGGCCAATCGGCCCTGCACCCCAAATGGCAACCACATCGCCCTTATCGACTCCGGTGTCGACCACACAGTGATACGATGTGGACAAAACGTCGGAGAGATACAAACCCTTCTCATCAGGGACATCATCGGGAAGTGCCAGCAGGTTCTGATCGCCATATGGCACCCGGACATATTCGGCTTGGCCTCCAGCGAAGCCACCTGTGAAATGGCTGTAGCCGAAGATACCTGTACCGAGTTTGGTTAACGAGCTGTCCTTTACAACACTAAGAGATTGATGTTCTGGTCCGGAAGGCTTACCTGAAGTGCGCTTCCCATACAAGGCATTAGTGAGGGTGTTTTCGTTGGTCCGTTCACAGGCGGAGGTCAGTTGTTTCTTGCAGTTCGTGCATTGGCCGCAGGAAATGGGGAAAGCTGCTACGACTCTATCTCCGACCTTGACATTCTTTGCTCCCGGTCCGACGCTGTCCACCACACCGCAGAATTCGTGGCCGAGCACGTCGCCTTTTTCGAGTTGAGGAATGACACCTGTGATGCACCGAGTCAGAACTGCTTCACAGTTTGATTAATTAGCATAACGATTTCAGACCTAGACCATACCGTGATACAGGTGGAGATCGCTTCCACAGATCGTGCTACCGGTGACCTTGACAATCACGTCCCCTTCATCGACAACTCTTGGCTTGGGCATTTCCACCACCTCGACAGAGTTCTTCCCCTGCCAGGTGGTGGCCTTGATCTTCTCCCCGGTCTCCTGGCCATACCCTCCCTTGGCGTAATTGCTCACATCGGTGGTGACAGTGGCATTGCCACTGTGTCCAACCGCCTTCTCGACTAGGTTAGCAGCCTGGGATGTTGCTGCCATTATTGTGATTCGATTCTGGATGTTATCAACTCAGATGATCAATAATATGTGATCAGCAAGGCAGTAGTGCAGAGTGTCATGAAATCCCACCAGTCCGACTTCTTGTGAGGCTCGACAGAGAATAAATGGTCCGGCCGAGTTCGCCGCCTGCGACTGACATCACAGTGAGGTCGTCATGTTTCAATTTCTCGTGAAGCCTGTTCCATGGGATTATATCCAATGAGTATGATATGACATCTCCTTCCTAAGCTCTTCGTGGTTTAGCCTTGCAACTTTTGGATAGTTTGGATAGCTCTATCTAGGATTCTCGTACCGGTTGCATGAGGAGTAATCGATGACAATACTCACCGTAGGGTAGCTATTGGAGGAAGAGCCGTCATGACGTCATCTTATCACGAACTTCCCCCGCACATCGCATTCGGTCACCTTGATGACATTGATGACAGATCTGGCATTGTCCATTCTACTGCAGTTGCACAAATTGAACTGTGTTTTGCAATGCGCGACTAGCTTTGCACCTTGGAAATCTCTGGGGGCCTGAGCAAGGGTGACAGACGCTGGTTGGCTGGATATTTGTGTCAGAATCAGGGACTGGAGTACTGCTACTAGGTACTACTAAGTGTTTAAAGTTGTGGTCACGAGACTTACACTTTACCAAATAGCAGAGGTAACTAATGCCCTCAAGCTGCTTGGAGAGCCGTATGAAGAGGCCGTTGAATACTGATGTATAAGCCCTTAAGCAGCCATTTCAGTAGACCATGAAGACGTAAAATCGGCTTCTAGACAGCTATCTGAATAGGTGCTTAGAAAGGTGCAAGTACGGGCCCTGCTGGGCCCGCTAAGGGTCCTTTTGACAAGCCAAAGTGGAACAGAACCAAGGGAGGAACGCCGAACCCGCACGTCAGACCCCTTGTTATGTTTATCATTGCTGTTGTGAAGCTATACGTACTATCCACCGGTGGTGAAAAAGGACTCTTGCTGTATACAGTACATACAGCAATATTGTTTCCACCATCTTAGGCACCAGCCTTTTGCCCCCACAGTCAAGACAACCTCGGATCAACTGGGCCCGAATCTTGGCTTCCATACACAATTAAAAACACAATATCTCGACGATAGAAACTGCCGACCGCGGGATCTTGTTCACTATCGCAATTAATGAAGTTGCAACTGCACACGCTGGTCGAGTGTCAGCTTCGCTCTTGAGGACGAACATACATCAACACCACCACCACCACTACCACTACCACCACTACTACTACCACCGCCACTATGGGACGATTCGGAGATTTCCTGGATCGCGTCCACCAACATGTCAAAGAGAAGTATGGAACACCACCTGCTTCTCCTCAGCCCTACAGTCCTCCTTCGAACCAGCCAGATGGTCATTGGCCGACACAAGAGACCGCCCCTACTTTCCCTCCAGGTTGGTTGATCTATTTCCTGGAGATGGACGTCCGCTCGCTTGCGGAAAGCCGCCTTGTTGATTAGTGACCCTAGGAGCAAGCCCTACGGTCGCCAGAACTGGACCACAGACAGTGTTTGCACATTTTATCGTAAGGTCTTCAGTGTGGATAACGACCAGTACAGTACTCAGCTAACTGCACTCTAGGTGGGATGCGCGGCTGCCATGACCCCCGAACAATGGGAGTCGGATATAATCGAGGCCCAAAAGTGCCATATTGATGGCTTCGCGCTCAACATCGCCCCCCAGGATAGTTACACCGACCAAGTCCTGGAAAATGCGTACAGTGCGGCTGAAAGAGTCGGGAATTTCACCCTTTTTCTTTCTTTCGACTATGGGTCGGGGGGCCCATGGCCAGTGGACCGTGTCATTCACACCATCAACGCCTTCGCACACCGCAGCCCCCAGTATTTTTATCAAGGAAGGCCACTGGTTTCCACCTTTATCGGCGTCTCAAGCGCCGGAGACTGGGTCGACATCAAGCGCGCCACGAATTGTTTCTTCGTCCCTAGCTGGCCCGACTGCGGCCCTGCCGCCATCACCAACTACCTCGATATTGTTGATGGTGCTTTCAGCTGGGATGCATGGCCCGTAGGCGCTGAACAGAAGAACACCGCCAACGATGAACATTGGATCCAGTCCTTGGATGGTCGGCCGTACATGATGCCCGTTTCACCTTGGTTCTACACGAACTTGCCTCAGTGGGACAAGAATTGGCTGTGGCGCGGCGATGATCTCTGGCACTACCGGTGGGAGCAGGTGATGAGATTGCAGCCAGCTTGGGTTCAGGTATGGGTCTATTCTAAACCCTCCTTCTTCGACAACAACTGACCTCAATGATCACAGATCATTAGCTGGAACGACTACGGCGAAGCCCACTATATCGGGCCCATCCACGAGGCCGGGGTCCCCGATGGAGCCGGTCGCTATTGTTTTGGACACCCTCACGACGCATGGAGGGCACTTTTGCCTCATTACATTGACGCCTACCGGAACGGCGGCGTGGTTGATCCCAACCAACCCCGACCTCACTTGTCCTTTGCGGATAAGATTGTGTACTGGTATCGCACGAACCCTAGTCATGCTGGCAGTACCAATGGGACGACCGGCAACAACCCGGGGGTGGGCCAAGAGGAACTGCACCCGGGCGAGGTATCCCAGGATCGGGTGTTTGTCAGCGTGATTGTGGGGAGCCCGAGCGAAATTCACATCCAGATTGGGGATGGAACGCCCAATATCGTACAAGCCTCGGGGGCGGGCGTTCATCACTGCTCGGTTCCCTTCGACGGAGAAACAGGACCCGTGAAGATCATGATTGTGCGCGACGAGCAGGTGATGGCATCGGCAACTGGACCGGCCATTACAGAGGAATGTCAGGATGGCAATGTGAACTGGAATTGTTATGTAGGTTCCAGCGATTAGACATCATGGATCGCTTATCGTGAAGGCCGTTTCCGGATAAGAAGGATAGCTGATTAGAGCGGATAATGACTGCAAATAAGGCAATAAGATACGTGCATCGCACTTAGAACGATAGATGGATGGATGGCCATGATGTCTGCAACTGCAGTCGCATTGAGAAGATGACTGGATGAGAGAAGGTGACGGAGGATACAAGGATACCAGGATACAAGAGGAGAGAAGGAGAGAAGGAGAGAAGGAGAGCCGAGGGACGATCACGATCATCATCTCCAACTGACTTCCCCAGCTGACTGATTGATCCACCGGAGCTCCGCCTTTCTCTCCGTGTCTCGCTCTCCACGCCTCTCCTCTCTCCTCTCTCCTCACTCCTCAACTCTTTCACCCCCATCTGCAATTATCCCTTCTCTATTCTCTCATCCCAATATCTCTACCTATTCTCTACATCTCAAGACACACTTTCAGCCCAAAGCCATCCTCTTCACTGCACAATGGCCAAGAAAAGCTTCATTGAGCTTCGAGAAGCCGCTCTGGCCCATCGCCCAGCCTCCCAGACCAGCCCGCTCCCCGACCATGTCTATCCCACGCGAGCAACCACGGTATCACCTCCTTCCACCGCCTCCTTCGATCCGAGTGCATACTCCCAGCCGTATTGTGATTTCATGACCGCGAACCCGACCATCTTCCACGCCGTCGATGCCTTCACCGCCCAGCTCGAAAGCAAAGGGTACAAGCGCCTGCACGAGCGCGAATCCTGGACGAACAAGCTCGTGCGGGGGGGGAAATACTACTGCACGCGGAACTCCAGCGCCTTCATCGCCTTCTCCGTCGGCAAGGAGTACAAGAGCGGCAATGGCGTGGCGATCGTGGCCGGACACATCGACGCCCTCACCGCCAAATTGAAGCCGGTGTCGAAGCTGCCCACGAAGGCCGGGTTCGTGCAGCTCGGCGTGGCGCCGTACGCAGGGGCCCCGAATGAGACCTGGTGGGATCGGGACCTCTCGATCGGCGGGCGCGTGCTCGTGCGCGACCCCAGCAGCGGAAAGATCGAGTCCAAGCTGGTAAAGCTCGACTGGCCCATTGCGCGCGTCCCTACCCTGGCGCCGCACTTCGGCGCCCCCAGCCAGGGCCCCTTCAACAAGGAGACCCAGATGGTGCCCATCATCGGCGTCGACAACTCGGACCTCTTCTCCACGTCCGCCGACACTCCGTCCGCCTTCCAACCCGGCAGCTTCGCCGCGACGCAGCCCGAGAAACTCGTCCGGGTCATCTCGCGCGAGCTCCAGATCCAGGACCCCCACACGATCGTCTCGTGGGAGCTGGAACTCTACGACAGCCAGCCGGCCCAACTGGGCGGCCTGGAGAAGGACCTGATCTTTGCGGGCCGCATCGACGACAAGCTCTGCTGCTACGCGGCGCAGGAGGCGCTCCTGGCCTCGCCGGACTCCACCTCGCCGGCCTCGATCAAGATGGTCGGCATGTTCGACGACGAGGAGATCGGCAGCCTGCTGCGCCAGGGCGCGCGCTCCAACTTCATGTCCAGCATCATCGAGCGCATCGCCGAGGCCTTCGCCGACCCCGCCGCCTACGGGCCCAACCTCCTCTCGCAGACCGTCGCCAACAGCTTCCTCGTCTCCTCGGACGTCATCCACGCCGTCAACCCCAACTTCCTGAACGTCTACCTCGAGAACCACGCCCCGCGCCTCAACGTCGGCGTCGCCGTCTCCGCCGACTCCAACGGCCACATGACCACCGACAGCGTCAGCCACGGCTTCATGAAGCGCGTCGCCGACAAGTGCGGCGCCACCCTCCAGGTCTTCCAGATCCGCAACGACTCCCGCAGCGGCGGCACCATCGGCCCCATGACCAGCGCCCGCATCGGCATGCGCGCCATCGACATGGGCATCCCCCAGCTCAGCATGCACAGCATCCGCGCCACCACAGGCAGTCTGGATCCCGGTCTGGGCGTCAAGCTGTTCAAGGGCTTCTTTGATCACTTCGAGGAGGTGGACGCGGAGTTTGCGGCCTTCTAGATCGGATGGACCCGACGTCCAAAGAAATATTCGGCTCGGGATGTATGAGGTTGGTCCGGTAGGGGGTAGAACCTGGTACGCTTTTGTCTAGACTATATTTAAGTTAGAGGAGGGGGGGGGGGGATGTAGCAGAGTTGCATTGCATACATGACTATGATCTTAAAGCTAGAAATGTACTCCACAATCTACACTAACATCCGGACGTGGGTAGGGAGATACAGACTCCTCCTTAGAGTTGAGATACTCAATTCGTAATGCTTATAGATTCTCAAATCCTCGGGGGTGCACTAGGTCCTCATCTAAACCCCATGCCACTCCCAGCGACTTGGTCACAAACTATGATTTATAAAGGACTATTTCATTTCCAATTCGACCAAAATTAATCATATCCATTCCATTACTGCCTCGATCATGCCAAAGACACACTAAGTAAAAAGGTACATATGAAGAGAAGAAAAAAAAAAAAAACAAAAACAAAAAATGGGGGTTACTTAGAAAAAAAAAAGAAATAAATGAACGGAGACCACCACAGCCAAGGCAAAAAGAAGGTAAACAGAGTCTGTGGTGACAGAAAATTCAAAAAAGAGAGAGAGAGAAGTGGGTATATCGTTTCCTGGATATATATACTGAACTAAACTGAACCAAAACGACCGTTGCTCTTTTTATTCGGGTTTCCCTCATTTTTACCTTCACAATTAGCCACAGCACCAGCATACCAGCACAGTTACGATTCATCGCATGCTATCCTAGCAGATTCCCGGCTCGGGGCGGCGACGAGGAGGACGAGCTGTCTCCTCGCTGCTCCTCGCGGGTGAACGCTTCCTTCAGGTCTCCTGCTCCTCCGGCGGGATGAGTTTCGCGGACCATGAGCTTGCCCTGGCCGTTGACGTCGTTGCCGGGCACCAGCGTGAGGTAGCGGTCGGCGTCGCCGGCGCAGTGGGCGTACTCGAGGTCGTCGAGGTGGGTGGTGATGGTGGTGGTGACGGTGGCGCCGGTGCCGTTCCAGTAGGTCGGGGCCTGGGCGCCGGACAGGGGCGACGTGCCGTAGGCTTGCCGGCCGCCGCTGAGGGTCGACAGGAGATGCGGCAGGATCCGCGAGACCAGCGGGCGGAGCGTCGGGAGGCAGGCGCAGATGATCCCGGTGTTGCATTCGATGGCGGACCAGGAGGCTGCGCCGACGTTGTCGTCTATTGTTCACGGTCTTGGTTAAACCTGATTGATTCTTTGCGGGGAACAGGGTCCCGTGCAGGAATCTAACTTACAGGTGGGATCAGATGAGTCGGCGATCTTCTTGAGCGCGACGAGGCGGCATATGCTGGTGACACAGACACTGAAGGTCGTGGTTGTTAGCGTTGGGGATACGGCGAGGGTCTCCGGGGGACAGCCAACTCACAATCCACCGATTGCGAAGATTGAGATCAGCGCGATCTTCTGTTTCTTCGGCAGCTCGAGTGCCACCAACGCTGGGATCGGGATGATGAGGATGACCAGGTCGGTGGTGATATGCATCGAGGCATTGGAGAACCACAGGCCCTCCGAGCTCAAACAGAACCCCGGGATCGATGAATCCCAGAACTTGGCCACGGGGACGCAGTTAAGGAAAGCACTCAACACAGCCCAGGTCCCGTAAGTAGCCAACACGGCAATCATGAGCCAGCAGATGCGTCGCATCCGTCTTGTTGGAAAGACACGGAAGTACTGCATCAGAATCGAGGCCTTGGCGCAGAGTAAGGCGGCGTTATAGAAGGGGATGGTAAGCCAGAAGGCCTAGGGTTCATGATGCCGAAGAGTCAGTGCCACTGATTGATTGGGTCAGGGAGCATGTTGCCCATACCTTCATTTGCTTCTCGAGAATGAGAGGCGGGATGTCTACTTGACGCATTCCCATCCCATTCAGAGCCTCCACAATGAACAAGCCCATGAAGACAAATGATAGGACCTGAAACACTGTCAGTTGAGTTTGGGTATATTGGGACTCGGGCAAGGACTCCAGCAGGGTCAGTACCAAGGCGATCAAGATCATCCAATCGTTGGGTTCCATGCGGTTCATCAAGGTTTTTCGAGTATAAATGCGAGCGCTGACGAAGATGGTTGCCAGCGTGGTGAAAACAACACTGACAGACAGCGCTTGAGCTCCTCGAGAGGACATGTACGATCCATTCGCTGCATCCTCAGAGCGGCTGACATGAAAGAGGTAGGTTTCCGTCATTGTTGCGTGCAGGACTGGTGTCCCATCAATGTGTCAGTGCCGTGTCTTCCCACGATCGACGATGGATGGCTCAATGGTATAACGGCCTCCGTGATGCTAGTCGGGGAGGTTCATACATATAAACCCTGGGGTCTAGGTGACCCCGATTAGCGACCGAGCAGTGTGTGGCATCTCACAAAGAGGGGGGATTACTCACAGGGAAAGGAGGAGAGGGTAGGGTTATAAACAGTTCTGGTCCTGCAGACCCTATAAACGGTCTGAAGGTCGAGATGCAACACAGACCAACACCATCATACCCGTGTAGATCTTCGCTCTTGTCTCAATCCTTCTCCGGATCTGCGGGCAGACGCTAAGACATCATGGGAGTCACAGAGAAGGAGAAGGCAGAAAAAGCAAGCAAGGGAGAGGGCAATCAAGCAAATGATGGAGAACAGCCACACTAAACTTTTAGTTCGATAGATAGTTGTCGGTGGAGAGGCCCTTGATTTCCCATCCGCTCTCCTTTGGTGTTGGAAGCGGAGTATTTGTTTGCCTTTCTGTGTGATATCGACCATTTTGGCTGCAACGCAGACTGCAATTAGGGCCGACGCACAGCAGAGGACCAAGCGACCGGTTCCAGCCTTCTGGTGTCACTAATGATGACAGTATCCACAGTCTATGGATGCCAAATCCCCCGAGCCAGTCAATTAAGACGAAAAGTGGAGCTGCGCGATAGATCGACGAGTTATTCCAAGACTCTCCGCCTCCCTTTGGTTGGGCGCAGATGAGGATTGAACTATGCATATGGTTTGATGTTTGCATATCTCATACGTACACAGCGTATGAAGTACAGTACTTTGCTGCGCCCTCGCCAGTACAGTACCTGTGCCCCCAGGTCTGGAGAGAGATCTCTGGTACAAGGCGTACCCTCCATGTACCCAAGAAATCTAGAGGGATGGCAGATGCAGGCAGATCGTGGATCCTGGATGGGTGTTTTACTCTCCTGACACTGGAGCGGAGCTGTCAATCCCCTTTCCCCCCGGCGCAGAGCCCAGGAGGGCTGCAGCAGGGATTATCTCCGGTCACCTTCCCAATGTCCAACACTTTCCCCTGGGGTTGGCATCTCCATCTCTTCACCCTGCCAAGGGCACTTCTAGCTTCTGTCGTACAAGGCAGGGACTAGACACCCGCGCAACATGAGTGCCGGAGAGCAAGGGATACGAGTGACGTGCGAAACTTCAGTTGGAAAGGGAGAGAGGGGAAAGTGGAGCAATCCCATGATCCCATTCTCTAGAAGACTGTCTGAGGTACTCCGTACGTATTGCGAAATACCTTGACTCTCCCCTTCTTGGTCGTGGCGATCTGTCATTTACCTCTTCTCTGGGTCTGCACGGAGATGAGCCACATGAAATAACGGACCTGCAGGGGGGGGGGGAGGTGGAGGGGGGGGATAATGGGGGAACAAAGTACCGAGCAATGGGTCTCTGAGTAGCCGTGCAGTACGGAGCACAGTGCGACCCGTGAGTTGACATGAAAAATAATGCAGGTCAAGAAATTGCGGTTGCTTGATTGATTGCATCGATCAATTGTGGTCATTGGCCTGAAACGCCGAAGGTAAATAAAGAAGTGATAGATCACATCCGCTAATGCGCCTAAGCCTTCGAACAGGAAAAGAACCAACCAGCGCTAATACTACCAGTCGCCATTAGATGATTCTGGTTGACTCACTCCTGTTGTCGCATTGTTGGGCTTCAAAACTTGTTGATTGTTGGAGAGACAGGCCAATTGGCCACAATGATGCTTGTTTAAGAAAACAAGCATGTTATTTGGCATATGCAGTGACTATCACAGCCGTGACTGCAGCCATAGTCTCACTTCAAACCGCATCAATTGGCTGATCGGTGCCTCCTTCTCCTGGATTGGCCAGACAGGTGATCTTAGCCGACATCGAACGCCACGTCTGTCGGTATTGAAAGATTCGAACTCTGTCCGTCGATAGTATAATTCAATGGAATCTCAAGGCTCCTGGATAGGCGATACGATGAGCCCTAAGCGCATTTTAGTGCTCAACAGGCAATGGTGATGCCTAGGGGTTTGGCTGGCTCTCCATTTCGACAACTACACCAAGTAACTACTTTTCTCGTTGGCAGGGCTCATATCTACTTCGTACTTCGATGATTCATGTCCGACTTGACGAGAAGCAGCGCTAGGCAATGTATCGCCATGAGGTGAGACCATGCCAGGATGTGTCAATGTCGCGCCCTGGGTTTAAAAAGAAATCGGCATGAACCAGGCATGGTGAGGTGAAACCAAGGCAGACACGTGAAGACTCCATCGCCATGTGACAAGGTCGTGCTGGTCGACATTTTTCGCAAGATCGCAATCAAGCCCAGCCCAGCAATCCAGCCTCTCGCGATGAGGACCAGAAGATTCCTCTGGCGGCATCAGCACCTTGTTTTGCATGAGGCTGTATGGCTCCAGACCAATTGTGCATTGCCTCAGGCTGCATAGAACCTGAGACTATATGGAGGGCTTGCATGATGTCTCTAGTTCCTCAGTAGCCCCGACCAGATACCAATATCTTCCTACCTGTCAGCGCATCAGCTGCAATGCTGTCAGTCACCCTGCAGTTTATCATGGAAGCCTGCATTAGCCCATCATGCCAAACAAAAAACAATCATGACTCCGTCCCTGGAACTCCGTCTCCGTTCTTCCGGCTCGCCACTCACTGTAACATCCATCTGCATTTTGCTCCACAGCATGGCCACCACGGTCGCAGCAAAGGTACTTTTGCGTTGAGCGCGCCGTGCGGACTTGGTCGGGTCGAGTCATGCCGACTCCTTTGACTTCGAGCATTTTGGGATACGAGACAGACAGGCCCTTGCTCAGTCGGAGAACTCCGTGCGAAAGCGAGCTATGCATGCAATCGTCGTGATTCTGGAGAACCTCGTGTGGTTCTTGCTTTGAGGCAGACGCGCTCTTCTTATTTTTATGTAGGAAAAGTATGTGGTTAAGTTTCTTGCTTTGCAACTAAGATGCCATGTGATGTTTTCTGGAGCTGTCTTAATGACAAGTCGAGGGGTTGGTCGAGTTGACCTGTCATTGCCATGTGATTTGGAATCTATGCAGCTGCGTAACCAGGAACGGGGAAGACATCAATGGCGTTGATATGATGCGTCCAGATTCCACTGGGCTAATATACTTCAAACCAAATGATGCGGTTTCGATTCTAGATAGAGAAGATGTATAACACTACCTCAGTAGGCGAGTTTTGAGAAGCAGACTGAAAGATGTGGTGGAATAGAGAATGAAGGGGAGATGAGAACCTTGAAGGAAAGAGTAGGGAAAAAGAAAAGACGCTAAGATAAGGATAAGCCACGCACAGACCCAGTGGGAAAATCCCATCGCATTCAATTTCCATCTCCGACATCAACAACTTTTCCCCCTCAATCTAGCATCCAGAATTGTTACACTGACCGTCGGCGACTTTCTCCTTGGATATCATTTCGGGTTCTCGACTATATTCGACCGCAATCATGGCGGACTTCACTGCTCCTGCCACCACAACTCCCAAGCCCGTCCACACGATCGTGCTCGATGCCGGCCCAATCCTCAAGAATACCCCGCCGCTCTCAACCCTTCTCGCCCAAAGCGAAGAACTCCTCATCACCCCCTCCGTTGTGAGCGAAATCCGGGATCCTGCTGCTCGTCAGCGTGTTGAAACTCTCTATCTGCCTTTTCTCAAACAACGGACCCCGAGCCCTAAGAGTGTCGCTGTGATCAGCGAGTTCGCCCGCAAGACTGGTGACCGCGCCGTGCTTAGTCGAACCGATCTTGAGGTTATCGCTCTTGCCTACGAAATCGAGTGTGAGCGGAACGGTGGCGATTGGCGACTTCGCAGCGTACCGGGTCAGAAGCAGGTCAATGGCAAGCCGCCCGCTCCTGTTGTTGCGCAGGAGAACAAACCTGAGCAGGAAACCGACAAGCCTGCTGGAGAGAAGGTTGAGGAGGCCCCCGAGAACAAGGATACCGAGGTGAAAGCAGAGCGTACGGATGTTGACGCTGTCGCCGAGGAACTGAAGGACGCAAAGCTGGAGGACCAGCATGATGCCGAGAAGCAACCCGAACCAGAAGTTGTATTCTCAGAAAATGCCGAGCTCCCGGCAGAGGACGAGGAGGAAGGTTCCGATGAGAATGATGACGATGACGATGGCTGGATCACGCCCTCGAACTTGAAGAAGCGGCAGGCCCGCGACGAAGCCAGTTCTGTGTCGGCGGCGCCTGAGCCCAAGGTCATGCAAGTCGCTACGATGACCACTGATTTCGCCGTACGTGCCTCGCACAAAACAACAGATTCATATACTGATTATATATGCAGTGCCAAAACGTTCTTCTCCAGATGAACCTGAACCTCCTCTCGACCACCACCCTACAGCGTATTCGACACCTGAAATCCTTCGTCAAGCGCTGTCACGCATGCTTTTCCACCACCAAGGACATGAATAAGCAATTCTGCCCGCGCTGTGGCAAGGATACGCTCACTCGGGTATCTTGCACGACGAACTCAAATGGGCAGTTCACGATGCATCTCAAGAAGAACATGCAGTGGAACAACCGAGGAAACGTCTACAGCGTCCCCAAGCCCGTCCATGGCAGCTCGAATGGGAAGTGGAAGGGCGGCGGTGGAAAGGGTGGCTGGGGTACGGAGCTCATCTTCGCAGAGGATCAAAAGGAGTTCAGTCGCGCCACTGCGGAGCAGAACCGCAGAATGCGAAAAGAGCATGACCTCATGGACGAGGATTATCTCCCTAGCATTTTGAGTGGTGAGCGTAATAAACATGGTCGTGTGCGCGTCGGAGCTGGTAGGAACGTGAACTCAAGGAAGCGGTAATGGCCTGTTCGGGGTTTCGTTTATTTCTTTCTTCCTTCTTGCATCACTTGGGACTGGCGCCTAGCAAAAAGTTTGATGATCCTCTGGCTATTTTCAGGGGTCTGGATGGCTACGGGATTATGACGGTGATTGACTTTCAATGACTTGGATAGACATGCTACAATTAAGATGCACTACGCAATGGACATAGATGGAACAAGTGCCTTTCCGTTAGTAAATGGTAGATTAGGACCGAGCTAAATCACCAATAAATGGGTAGCAAAAATGATAGCACTTTTCCCACCAGTGAAAGAATCGGGCACCGCACAAACTGGAAAGAGAGAAAAAGGGTTTCATCATCCATTCAAAGACCATTGATAACACCATTCGCCAATAAATGATTCAAAAGCACTGTGTGTATATCAAGCGACTACTGCCTCATCGTCTCGCTTATTACAACTGAGCAGCCTCCTTCTCTGTAGGGTGGGGTTAGCTGGGCTCATGGCATGTGCGGTCTCGGGAGAGCTCATACCAGGCTGCTGGGTGAGAAGCAGACCGTATCTCTTCTTGAGAGTGACACGGTGTCTGTACGAGAGACGCGATGTCAGCACTTTTGCATGTGGTGAAGATGAACAATGATCTTGGGTTCTGTGGTCCGAACGCACCTGGAGTACTTGTCATCGGGAGAGAATCGGGCAGGGTGGGCCGACTTGGTGGTGCGACCATCGAGGACCTTCTTCAAGGTGTAGATGCGCTTGCCATCCTCGCCGAGAGTGTACTAATTCACCAGTCAATTTCCCTGCTGGACAGAAATCCTTGTGGTGCACATGACGAGTTGTGCAAACATACCATAAGATGCATCCTAGAGTCGAGCGGTTAGCACCAACATTTGCATTCGAATATCTCAGTCCGAAGACAACTTACTTGAATGAATGTTCGAAAACGGTTGTCGACTTAGAAACAAAGGCAGAAACGAATGTCGTCGCGGGGTTAACTTTCAATTGCAAGAACAATCTTCACCAGCTCCGAGTCCGCAGGAAATTTTTGGCGCCGCAGAAAAACGCACGGACTCGGTTCACCGCCCGGGGAAGGCTAGCTGAGTCAGCCGGCACATTCCATTTAAGGCTGGCCAAGCGACTCTCTTTTTTTTTTCTTTCCTCCTCTTGTGTTATTGTCTGAGTGTCGATTATCGACTTTTTGTCTGCACAACACGATCACAATCTTCGGATGTTGGCAGCGACGAGATAGAATCTCGGTTCTGATGCTGATGCGCATCTGCTATATCATATTCTTATGATCTGGAAAGAGCCTATCTCTGCTGTTATTGATTCCCTCCTTTGTGTAATTCCACTCGTGCAGGCAAATCAACCCAGATCTTAGGGAAGATTTCGGGTAAGCTATAGCTAGCAAAGCAGCTTTGATTGTGGGATCGATCTTGCAAGAGGTGGTTCGGGATTCTATTCATTTTCTTCGGTGATGATGACATACCTAAAGCTTAGACAATGGCAACTTTGATTTCTTCGCTGTCGTCGATGAAGGCTTTATTTGACTACAACGGTATCTGAGAAGAATATGAATAGCATCCAGGGCACTCTTGAATCCGTCAAGCACTATGGCTGTTCAATATCGTAAACGAAGAGTTGCCTGCTGACTCTTCATCAGTAGTTAGAATCAATCTATCGAGACTCATCAATCAATTTTAATTTATCCGTACCATATGGCTTCTTCATCTCCTGTCCCTAGCTCTTCTCCTGGTGCTAGCTCTGGCCCTGCTAGCATCAAGACCGCATCCCAGACAAATGCATCGCCTGCTCGTCGTCCGCGGCCGCCACGGCCCAACTACAAACATATCCATCGCTTCCCTTTCCCCGTTGATGTCCATCCTTTGCCGCCTCTGATCCCTCATAACCCATTGTCGATTGTCAGCGTGCTGTTGTCATACTTGACATACCTCATTGCACCACCCCAACAGCATGTCTACACGGCTTATTTTGACTCTGCAACATCATCTGTCCATGTCACGGACCCGGAGGCCATCCGAGCTCTCTGGGAGATGGGCTTCTTTGGCAAGGGCAATCTCAGTCGGAGTGAACCGAGCTGGCTGGAGCGAGAGAAGAAGCGGCGCGGAATGCTCGGTGGCACTACAAGTGAGGAGGTCACCCGGCAGCGCCGGACAGAACGTCGCGAATTGAAGATGGATCGGGCTCGCATGGAGAAGCTGGCCATCCAAGAACGGCTGAAGGCTGAAGCAGCCGCCCGGCAAGGCGACAATTCGTCTGTCGAGCAGCCCTCTCAATCGCCGCCCGCAGACGCATCGGCAGAGAAATTCTCACTGAGAAAAGCTAAAGAAGCGAGGCTGTTGGACTCGCAGCGTTCAATCGCACAGAACGGCGAAGTGCCGCCTCTTAATACCCCCGGAGAGCAGCTCTCCAATGGTAGCGGCAAGACCGTTCGATTTTCCCCGGTAGTGCAGGCAAAGGAATTCATCTCCGATTCGGCTATCCTGCAGCTTCCAGAGGTGATAGCAGAGGAAGACAAGGCTGGCGGCGCAGAAGAGGAGCCCGCCTTGCAGAACGAAGAGCATCTTCACCTGTCGAACGAGGAAGCCTTCTTTCTCGCTTATGGACTTGGTGCTCTGACGATTCTGGACGACACACGCGAGGCCGTCATAACGACCTCGACTTTACTCCCCCTGTTCTGCCAGCATGCCGACTTCCCGCCCCGTGGTCCGTCCTCGGAAATGAAGCCCGACGACACTTTCCTGATCTCTTACGTCGTGTACCACCATTTCCGGTCGCTAGGATGGGTGGTGCGATCCGGTGTGAAGTTCGGGGTCGATTATCTTCTCTACAACCGTGGCCCGGTCTTCTCACATGCTGAGTTTGCGGTCGTGGTCATTCCTTCCTACACTGATTCCTACTGGTCAGAGACGGAGGAGCGCCGGAAGCACTGCGAAAAGCAAGTGTCCCGTAGCTGGTGGTGGCTGCATTGCGTCAACCGTGTTCAAGCCCAAGTGAAGAAGAGCCTGGTGGTTTGCTATGTGGAAGTGCCGCCGCCAGCCCCGTACGATCTGGACGAGCCATCCGAGACTGATATTGGGAGACTGCTTGCTCGTTACCAAGTTCGAGAGATAGTGATACGCAGATGGGTGCCTAACCGTACTCGCGACTGATCCTGTGGGTTTCCTTTCCTTCGTCTTATATTATCATAATAACTGGGCAGTGGCCTAGTGTTGGATGAATGCCTCCTTTGTAATAGCTCCACTCTAGCTCAAGTTTTACTTCCTATCCCACTTGAGTAATCATGTATAATAGCCCAGTGTGACGAAAGTCGTGCTCTGTTTCTGTATATCTGATCTTTGCCTTGACTACTCGTACAATCAGCATGGCCTAGACTCAAAACGGTAAAATTGATCGCATATCACGTGATCTACGCGTCTCGCGTTTTGTGGTTCCGGAGCGCAGTGATTTGGATGTCATCGACTTCAACTGTCCAGCTCATCAATGCAGCCTCGGCGCCAAGTTCCCTAAATCTTTGGACTGGGGCATGGGAATGATGTGATAATACTCAGCAGAAAGCCCAAATTCTACGGAGTGTACGGGACTATGGAGACCCAAGAAGATAGCATCGACATCGCGAGGCTGCAGCGCGTCGCGTTGGGCCAGGTGAGTGACCACTTCAGTGGCGGCGGCGTCTCTGATCCAGTCTCCGCATTGGACTAACTCGATTGATTCTGGGCAATTTGAAAGGAATTCATACATTCGCAATTAATGGCAGAGTATTCTGTATTGAATGATCAAGATAACGGTCGACAAGGACTTCAACAGCAATTGCCGGCCGACGACAAAGAGTGTGCGCAGAAACCCTCCGAACCTGTGTCAACGACCTCGTCATCCAGTCTAGCACAGAATGGCGCCAGCGTGAGCTCACCAAAGCTACCCTCTTTCGAAGACCGCCCCAGCAGCCGCGCGGCAACTCAGCTGGGTAAGATGGGCTCCGCAGAAACGCTCCCGTCGGATACACAATTGATCTCCCAGCGGGTGTACGATGAGATCATTCGCAAAAACCAGGAAGAAGGTCCTGTTATGAACCATGACAGTAATATGGGGGATCAAGCTACACTTATGACCCTGCATGAGGGGGACAGCGGTCATCTTGACCTATTGGCGGGTTACGACAACGTTAATGCAGAACTGGTTAACATTGACGATAACGATGACCGGAGCAGCTCCAAACTAGGGGAGTCATCGCCCGCGCAGTATCAATCAAATCTGTTTCCTGAATCGCAGCGATTCGTGATGAAGACTCCTGCGACTGCTGTGAAGCGAGCTCATTCAGACGGCCTTACTACCATTTCGCCCACTGTCTTACGGAACCCTCTTGCGACAGATATTGGGTCGAGTGGTGGAATCATGGCTCTGAGCCAAGTGTTCAGAGCTACCCAGGCGCCATCCTCCCCGCTAGTCAATCGCCAGCAACATTCTGATCTTGTATCGGACCGGCCCTCACCCAACATCCCGATTCAGAAACACCCTCTCGCCGCAAATCTGTCCTCCCCGTACGATCGTATGGCGGCAACCTTCCCGCGGGACTCTTCAGCGCACAAGCTCAACTATATTTCTATGCAGGAATCTCAGGCGAATCGTGATAAACTGTTGAATGAGAGGATGACTCGTTCGGCGGATCATGTGTTCCCTGGTGACCCAAGTGATGACGACTTTGGCAAGGAGCCTAGCTTTGTCGAACGCATGAAACGGCACCGTACGATAGACGAGGAGATAGCACCCCAGCTTGCAGGTCTTACGGCACCTGCACGGTCGGAGGGTACCCGAAGCAGACAAGCTAGCAAGGGTTCGTTGTCACCACAAGGGGACTTGGGTCTGCAAGTCTGGAACGATGAATCTGCTGCAGAGAATGATGGTGAGCAGAGGGCTGCCTCAGATCCTACTGTTCCGCAGCGGGGAGGCTCGAGCGAAGAAGAGACTGAACAAGAGCAAGAAGACCACAGGGGTCAGTCCATTCCACCATCCGAGGAGCATATTTCTGTGACAGAGGAAGACAAAGAAAATTGTCTTGATCTAGCAGCAACTCCTGTTGCCGCCACCACTAGCGCACATGATCGTCTTTCGCAAGTCCTCGCCTTTGATGGTAGCACTTCACCAGCTCACGCAAGCCCAGAAAAGCAACAGCTTCAACCACATTTAGCTCGCAATATCACCCACTTGGACGAGCCCTATGAGCTTAGCAGGTCGTCACAGATATCAATCGTCAAAGATTCTCAGCGCTCTCCCAGGCAGAGGGAAGCCGACGCAGAAGTCGAGACGAATCGCAGCCGAAGAACATCACATTGTCCGGACTCTCAGGTTCAGATATATCCTACATCGGACATTGACAGGATCATTTCCTCGCCCACGAAGCAAGTTCGCATGCAATCTTCCCCGCCCGCGGAATCGCGTCGTCTTGGATTGTCGTTTGAGCTGGGTGAAGTCCAGGGCATGAATGTTGGAGGATCGATATCCGGCAGCCCCCAGCGCTCTCCCACACCGAAAGCCACGCAGGCTCCAGAGGGCAGCTTACTAGATTCGAGTAATACAATGTCTCAGCAGCCCAGAGTTGTAGGTGACAAGCCTTCAACCTTTGATTTCCAGGGTAAATCATCGTCGATGCCCTCTCGCGTGGCTGAAACACCAGTTCCCCCTATGGACCTTGCGGATGTGGTGCCAACGACCAGCATTCCGGGGACTAGTCCCAACCGACTGGGGAATCAAGGATGGCCCACCGACATGAACAATAATGAGACAGCGGATCAGGAAGATGATGATCTGCCGCCGGTATATCAGGTCGCGCATGAACGGGCATCGCATTCGCATCAGGTCGTCTTGAACAGCACCTCGCCTTTGAAGCCATCCCTGACCTCAATTTCGAAGCTTCTTTCAAGCCCGAGTGGGCGGCAACGGAGGGCACTTACGGAGATTGCTGCTGATGCCTCACCGAAAGGAGGGACTGGAGCATTTAATCCAGACATTGATATTATGTCAGCCGATGACTGGGAGTTCAATGCTGCAGTTGCCAGGCATCAAGACTCGCCGAGGAAGAAACGCCGAGGTAACGACGGACAGGGTGTGATTGCTTCTGATCCTATTCTTCCAGGGACTCTTCGTCTTACCAGTCGTCTTGTACCTCCCCAACCTGTTTCCCAGGGTCTTGTTGAACCTGCGACGACGAGAACTGTGACTGAGGTGCAGATGGGCATGCAGCCAGACGCACAGCAGGAAAATCTGCAGAGCAAAGCAGCAAAGGCTTACCAGAGACGCTCTAGACCTCCTCGGAGCGCGGACAGTGTGTGGGATATGGACGATTCTCCTCCGCGAACCTTCGTTCCGCGCAAAAACAGGACACGGTTGCTGCCTCGTCCACAACCGTTGAATCGACAAAGGCCTGTAGAGACTGAGCGAGGCGGATCACCCAGCAAGGAGCGGCCGGGAATTGCGCAGCAACGCCAAGCAATCAGCCCTGTGCCTGAGGAGTCACGCAGCGATATCACGAGTCAAGATCCGATAGAGACGTCGCCCACGGGCAGTCCTGCCACAGATAGTATGCCTACGGTCGAACCTGCCATGCCGTCTTTGACTGAGAAAGTCCCAGTCGCAGCAAACCAAGTCTTCGCTCCCTGGTGTGGAGCAAAGCGTGCGTACTATCCGGCGACATGTTTTGGTAAGCCATTCGGAACGTCGCAGTCTCGGTATCGGGTAAAATTTGAAGACAGTGCACCTGTGGACATCCCGATGGGAGCTATCAAGAGATTGGAACTTCGTCCCGGCGATGCCGTCAAAGTGGACATGCCGAACGTGCCCAAGGTCACGCATGTTATTCGGAGCTTTGTCCGCAAGCTGAGCATAGACGAGATTGAACAGGGCGCCGCGAACGGGGTGATTCCCATGACGGATATTTACGGCTATTCAGCTGTGATGGTAGGCCCAAAACAGCGCAAGAGTCTTCCTAATGCTGGCTTGGCCGTCACTGAGAGCCTCATTGAAGTACCAATTTCAAAGATCTACCTCGACACGATTCTGTGGAACCAACTCAAAGACCGCTCCTTCACCTATATCTCCGAGCCGGTGTTTATTGAGCGCGGCGCTCCAACACCATCGGAGAAACATTCCACGCCTATTTCCTCTCCTGGCGCGCGCCTGTCACGCAGCATCCGCTTCTCAAACGGCTTATTCGCCGGAATGGTCTTTGCTGTCTCTTTTGGCGACAACAACGACGCCAAGGCTCGCGTGGTAAAACTGATATTAGAAAACGACGGGCGCATCTTAGAAGATGGATTCAACGAGCTTTTCGATTTACCGCTGAACGCCCCCGTCGCCACTCCTACCAAGCAGCCACCCACTAAATCAAACACACAACATGACCTCCTCCAGCTCAGCAGCAGCGCCGCAGACGTAGGCTTTGCCTGCTTGATCGCGGACAGACATTCTCGTCGATCAAAATACATGCAAGCTCTAGCACTCAACCTCCCATGTCTCTCAGACCGCTGGGTTGAAGACTGCGTCGCACGAGGGCGGATCATCGACTGGGAGATATACCTCCTCCCCGCCGGGGAATCAACATACCTCAACGGAGCAACCAAGTCACGAATCCTTACGCCGTACCCGGCCACCGAGGCACGACTCTCAGAGACCATCGCAGGGAGACCAAATCTCCTGAACGGACAGTCCGTTCTTCTAGTCACAGGACGCAGTGGTCGCATCGATGAGGAGCGACGCAAGGCCTACCTGTTCTTGACCTATGCTCTCGGGGCGTCGCGGATCGAGCGTGTCTCAGACTTGAAGTCTGCTCGAGCCATCCTGAACGCACAGACAGAGGAAGGGCACGTCCGCAAGCGCGGCTGGGATTGGATCTACATCGATGACGATGACAAGCCGTCTGCGAGAGCGATGGCCTTGAGCTCGGCTGGAGTGTCTGGCTCTGGCTCTACCTCGCGGAAACGGAAGCGGACCACCAAGCTCATGGAGTCGGTAACCGGCGATGATCTAGGACTGAGCACGAATGTCAGGATTGTGGGGAATGAGTTCGTCTGCCAGAGCTTGATTCTGGGTCGACTGTTCGACCAGTGAGTGATTAATGGCTGTCTCGTGGCATGTACTATGGCTAGATATGGCATCTCCAACCGCGTTGGCTACTAATTCTCGGGGTTTTCAGGGATTGGGTTTTGGGGGGGGGGGGGGGGGTTTGGACACTTCACTTTGGGCGCATTTCGGGGGTTCTTCCTTTTGTGCAATGTTTCGGGCCCATGATAAAACTTTGTCTTCTGCGGGATTTTAGGAGTGTTTATGTGCATATACCCTTCTTGTGAGAATTTAGCTGCGCAATCCACTAGTTCGATAATAACAATCACGACAATTGCTCTTGAGCCACTTGAATAAGTGTTCTATTCGCACATGTAGGCGGAAACAGGGGCATACTGGAGACATCTTATCTTATAGTACATGAAAATTGGAAATGGACAAGCAAACACCCGATATAAATAAAACCCCATGACTGTACGCAAATGCCAGAGACGAGAACGAGAAGAAAGAAAAAGAAATTCACTGCATGCAAGGTGACCAAGTCATATCACGGACGTAGAGCAAGCAAAACAGTCGAGCGAGCAAGAAAGGCGATAGTGGACTATAGGACCCTATCAATTACAAGATGAAGTCCAAAAACCCGGCTTTCGAAAAAGAAAAGAACCAACGGCCTGGGATTTTCCCCGGCTCCGTCTATTTCTTCGCCTTCTTAGCGGACTTCTTGGAGCCCTTCAAGCTCTTCATCTGGGCCACGCGCTCAGCCTTGGCCGTCCTCTTTCGCCACGCCAGCCAGCGGTTCTTGCGACGATGGGGCAGGGCCGTGATGCCGGCCTTCTCCGCGGCCCGACCGATCTGCCAGTTCGCCTCACGGTACATGTAGCCGGGGCGGAAGCGCAGGCCGGCCTCGGCGTCGACGGCGGACACGTCCCCGACCGTCGTCCCCTCCGCGGTGACCTCGGCCACCAGGTCGGACTGTTTCTGGTTGTTGGTGGGCAGGTCGGCGGGATCGAAGCGCACGGCGACGCGGCCGAGGCGGCGGCGGGTGGGCGCGTTGCGCGGCGTGGGCAGCGTGCCGTCCTTCTCGAAGACGACGCCGATGAACTTGCGGTCCGGGTGCCGCTCCGGGTCCAGGTAGTACCTCACGTAGCCGGACTGCATGCTGTAGATCGTGTGATCCCGCCCCATGCCGCAGTTCTCCCCGGGGTACCACTTTGTGCCCCGCTGCTTGAAGATGATGCAGCCCGGCACCACGTACTCGCCCGCGGAGCGCTTCGCGCCCAGACGCTTGCCGGCCGGATCGCGCGAGTGTCGGTTCGCGGTTCCCTGGGAGGCGTGCGAGGCGTGACGGATTTGTTGCTGGGTGAGGAGAGTGAGAAGGGAGGTCGTGGTGGGCGGGAGGAGGCGGGTGGTGTTGGTTCTTGGTAATGTCGTGGACGAGGAGGAGGAGGAGGAGGGGTTTGTGAGGGCGGAGTTGAGGATGGGTCGGGAGGAGAAGATCGAGGTCGAGTACGAGGCGACGCGAAGGGTGGAGGGCGCAATGGCTCGTTCTAGAGCCCGGAAGGGCGCCAGAACTCCACGGGGTTGAAACATTGCGTGTAGTAGCGGGAAGGGAGACGACCGCAGCCTGGTTTTTCCTCGGGCGTGGAGAAGGGGAAAATGAAGCTATCCAGACCGGCGGCTTCCTTTTTTTTGCGGTATGAGAAAAGGCTTGGCATGGTTGGGCAGTCACGTGTTGCTATCGAAGGGCCAACTGGCCGTCTGGATCTATACAGTATTAATGACTTCCCGCTGGCACGATTTCTAGTGGACTTCTATTGCCTTGCAACTTGACGAAGGAAATACATTCATTCAAAATGCTCGGCTGGATCAAATCTTTCGGGCTCCTTGTCCTCCTGGCGTCTGTCGTCCACGCCCAGTTCCAATTCTTCGAGCATATGTTTGGCGGCGGCGGCGGCGGCCATCAACATCAGGCTCCGCAAAATGTTCCTAGCGATAGTTCTCGGTATCAGAATCAATGGGAGTCAGGTGAGCTTGCGGATGCCGATGGCTTTGTCGTTTGCATGATGTTGCAGATTAGAGCTAACATGAATTTTCCCTTAACTTCAGCTCACTGCGATCGCTACCTGTGCCCCGGAACCCTAGCATGCGTTCACTTTCCCCACCACTGTCCATGCCCGCATCCCGATGTCGAAGAGAAGATTGAGCTAGGAGAAGGGAGTGCTGTCTGCGTCTCTAAGGGAGGGTTTAAAGCCGGCGAAGCTGCGCGTAAGGTCGAACTGGCGCGCAAGGGTCTTTTGTGATTGTATGCGGGATATCGGTGGATTACTGCATTCTGTTAAGCTACGCGACGGCTACGGAGCATGTACTGGGACCTTTCGCAGGTTGAGAATAGGTTGTCGAAGTCTGCTTTGCTTGACTTCCAGGGAGCATTTTGGCTGGATGAGAGCGAACGTCTAATCACTACGCGAATGGCTATCAATACCCTTCAATAGCTTTGCCTCAAAGGCTCGATGGATTCAAACGTGGCACATGTCTCCCCAGCTCTATGTCAGTACAGTAAATAGGTGCTCAGGATGCCTCACTATGATAGCGCATTCAATCGTTTTGACTCAGAAATAATATAGGCTCTTGGGGTTGCTGATGGCGCATAATGTACATCGTTTGCGAGAGGATCTAGCGAGGATCGACAGGTGGGTAAGATGCGTATTTTGAGGACTCAGGCGCAAGTGCATTGTTCCAACACAACGAGAATGCCTTGGATTTAATCAATTGCAACCAGATTAATATCCTAGAAGTGTATCTATGCTACTCATGCAAATGTAGAATCAAGCTTTCATGTAACAATACTGCGGCGAGCTGATAACGATCTATAGCCGCCGATGCGGGCCTGAGGCGAGCACCTCCGTCATCAACGCCGCCATCCATGAATTTCTCTTTCCACAATCTAACTATCACTCAACTCATCGCGCCATTTCACACGATATTCTTCCACAAAAACATATCGATCCTCTACCTACTCTAAGGTCATTGGTTTTGCCTATCGCAAGATGTGGAGTGCCATACTCCGACCATCGCATGCGCGATGCTTCCGAACGCCCGGCCGGGCATTCGCCAGTTCATTGAATCGCGGACGAGTCAATCCTCGTGGCCCTCGCAATTCAATTCGCAGACCAGAACCCATCAGACGAGATGTGCCATCATCGCAACTCTCAGATCCACAACAACAACAACAACAACAACAACAACAACAACAACAACAACAACAACAACCTCCCCCTTCCGACTCACCAAATCCCCACTACGATCCCTCTCAGAACACTCTACTTGCCCCCGTTCACATCCCCGAAGATCCTCATGGAGTGATCAAAGAGAGCCACCCGGCAACTTCCATCCTGGCGAATTCGGGCCTGGTTGTCCAGCGCCAGCTAGAGTTGATGAATGTCTTGATGTGAGTGTCTTCTTCCGCTGTACGAGTCTATGGAGGCTAACGTTTGCTCTCTTGCTCGCAGCGGGTTTGAACAAGCCAACAAATATGTTATTATGGATGCTAATGGAAACCATATCGGTTTCATGGCTGAGCAAGAGAAAGGCATGGGAAACATGATGGCGCGACAGTGGTTCAATACACACCGAAGCTTTGTCACGCATGTCTTTGACAAACATGAGAACGAGGTGTTGCGGGTGAGTCTTACATGATGGAGGCTATTCAGCTCGAGTGCTAATACAGCAATCTAGTTCCACCGCCCATTCTCATGGATCAACTCCCGTATCCGTGTCTACGACCCTCTCGAGGTGGCCAAGAGTGCCCATTCCACGTCCACGGCACTGCAGACCAATTCCGCCAACTCACTAGCTCAAGCCTCTGGTGATTCGAATGCCCGCGTTTCGTCCCTCGGTTTCGAGGACATGCGAGTTATTGGAGAAGCCCAGCAACAATGGGCTCCGTTACGTCGCAAGTACAACCTGTTCACGTATCACCATTCGCCCAATTCGGCCTTGGACATGGGAACGAAAACACTACCACTCGAACAGACCGGCTTGTCAAGTTCCCAGCAAATGCAGCTGGTTCAGTCTTCGCAGGGTGGTCAGACAACGGGTGCCTATAATCAGTTCGCGTATGTCGATGAGCCTTTCCTATCGTGGGACTTTGCTCTTCGTTCTGCTGACAGCCGGCTGATTGGCTCTGTCAACCGGAACTTTGCCGGGTTTGCCCGCGAGTTTTTCACGGACACTGGTGTTTATGCCTTGCGGATGGACTCTGCCTCTCCTAGCGAGCAGACTCCCGAACAGTCCGGCGCAGTGACTGCAATGAGTCTAGACCAGCGTGCTGTCATGCTGGCCACTGCAGTCAGCATTGACTTTGACTACTTCAGCCGCCATAGCGGCGCCGGTGGCTTTGGCTTTATGCCCCTCTGGTTTCCTGGTTTCGGCGGAGAGGCCGCCGCCGGGGGAGCTGCCGCGGGAGGTGCCGCCGCAGGAGGGGCTGTTGCTGGCGAGGCAGGGGCCGCTGGAGCTGCTGGGGCCGTGGGAGAAGCTGCTGCAGGTACTGTTGGTAGGGCTGGGGCTGGGGCCGCCGGCGGCTTAGCCGATGGTGCAATGGCAGGCGCAGCAGGTGCCGGTGCCATGGCGGGATATGACGCCATGTCGCGGGGCGTGGGAGGAACTCCACCAGCTTCCCCTCCCGACTCCCAAGCTACACCTGGGGGTCAGCAACCTCCGGCACAAGGTCAGACGGGTCCATATGGTGACGTCTGGGCGGATGAACCACAAGATAAACCCGCGGATCATAGAGAGGACCCGTGGGCGGATGAGGAAGATGACGGAAGCGACGGGGGTGACGGTGATAGCTGGGACTTCTTCTGAGGAGCATTATAAAGTCTTAACTCGCGGTTTACAGACGTGTCACAAGGCATGTTGAGCCGGTATAGCTTCGACAAACCAAAGAACATGCTGTGAGAAGACCGACCACCTGGATGTGAAAGTTGTCAAGGTGCTCACAGTGTAGAGGCTAGTCAGTCATTGACAAACGATGGTCAAGAATGACTGCCATCTGGATGACAATGAGGACCGATTAGCATATCAAAGAGCATTGCATTCAACTGCTCTCCTGAACCGCCCGAGCACTTGGTATAGTTCGAGTACTCCAGGTTACGCACGCTCTCCTAGTACAAGGGTGTTGACGAGACTTGGAAAGCCAGGCTAGTGGCTTACATGCAGATGCAAAATGAAGGCGTCACCACTCTACATATTCAAATTCTGTCCCTGGCTATCGACTATAATTTCTACCATGTCTTTCTACTAAGAATTTCTACTATAATTGCCGATAAGCAGTTTCGATAGGGCCGGGGCGATAAGGACGGAACTTCGTAGCCTGAGGCAGCCACCTTCCACTCCCCCTCATCAATCAATGGATGCGTTCATCGATCGGATTCTTGGATTCTTGGATTCTTCTTTGAATGGACAATACCTAATCAAAGTGGCAAATCCCGAGAAATTGAATCACATTTCTCCAATTGCCCATCTTTCCCACCTTTCCAGTATCCAATCTTCCAGTCCCGTCCCTTTTGCCCCTCACCTTCCCTTGCCAAAAGGTACATTAAGCCCCCCGTTTGTCTCGCTCGTACCAGCTCCCGGTCATTCTCTCCGCACCCGGAGCTCATCTTCCGCGTTTCCCTCTTTATCATTTCTCCCCCCCTCAAAACCCTCCCTCTTATTTTCCCACGGGCACATTAATTTCTTCTTGATCTGTCCTGCACAGCAAGAACCAACATACATTCTCTTGAAAGATCTTTCGTCGGGCCACTTTTTCTCTCACACAGAGTCCCGCCCATCATGTCATCCGTCGCACAGAAGCGCCTCTTCCACGAGTACAAGAACCTGTCCACCAACCCTCCGGATGGCATCACCGCTGGCCCCGTCACGGAAGATGACATGTTCCACTGGGAAGCCCTGATCCAAGGCCCGGAGGGCACGCCGTTCGAGGGCGGCGTGTTCGCGGCCGAGCTGAAGTTCCCCAAGGATTATCCGCTGAGCCCGCCGACTATGAAGTTCGTTGGCGGTGGAGTGTGGCATCCCAATGGTCAGTACTTTTGTTGAGCTCTATTTCTCGTTTCTATCGCTCTAACTCCCTACGTTTTTCCATACATGTGCGAGCTAGCAAACTGACGTGGGCTGTGATTGTTACAGTGTACCCGAATGGCACCGTCTGCATTTCCATCCTCCACCCCCCCGGTGACGATCCCAACCACTACGAACACGCCTCGGAGCGCTGGTCCCCCATCCAGAGCGTGGAGAAGATCCTCATCTCCGTGATGAGCATGCTCGCCGAGCCCAACGACGAAAGCCCCGCGAATGTCGAGGCGGCCAAGATGTGGCGTGAGCGACGCAGTGAGTACGAGCGTAAGGTCCGTGATGAGGTCCGGAAAGGCTTGGGGTTGTGATCGTCTTGCCTGCCTGCCTTAGGGGGGGGGCATGCTTATTGGGGCTATAAACTTCACAAGACAAGAGAAAAACAAGCAAGCACGGGCTGGCTAAAATATATAGGAAGGCTGGTCGTCCTTCGTCTACACGTGCGTAAAACCATTCTTTTGTTCTGGCTGTCCGGGAGAAGTGCGTGGCATAGCCTGTTTGGGTGCATTGGTGCCGGTGCTGGCGTTTCGTGGTGCGCTCATTCGTTTATTTTACTTTTCTTGATCTTTCTTTTCTTCTTGCTCTAGTTTTTTTCTTCACACGCAGATTTTAGGGCCCGACCTGATATCTTTTATCAATGCATATGTCCTTGTGGGGGGTGCAGATAAGTTTGTTTTCTTTTTGTACCACCATCCCAAGACAGCTGTGACACATATTCCTTCACGGGAAGTGCGTCATTCTGCGGTCCAGCCATCGGACGAGCCCCCCGTCGCCGTCATAGAGGATCTGCATCTCCGCCTTGACGTTTAGCATCAGCATCTGCAGCAACTCAGCCCGTGCTTCTTGCTCAGGGCCATCCACCGCCCACACTGGATTATTGGACAGCATAGCCAGGATCTTCTTCCTGTCTCTCTCGGTCAGGCTGAGGAGGGCATCGTTCCCCGAGGGGTCCACTCCTGCCACGATGTCCGAGGTCCGGAGACCAAGCCACTGAATGTCCGGGCAGTTCAGGGCGCTGTTCTCGTGCGCATATGCCAGGGACCCGTACTTGTACGTGGACATGATTCCCATCCCATCAGGGTCGCCGTCCACGAGCGCATAGAATCGTATTCGTTTGCTTGCTTGCCGGCGTCTGCTTTCGTCGTAAAGCCGGCGAATGAAGGCTCGTGTGTTGAGGTCCGGGTAGCCTTTGCCCTATTGCAGGTTACCCTCCTGTAGGTCAAGAACAGGGATAGGGCTGGGATCTCACGGTGACCAGAATACCCAGACCTGCCATAGATCGGACATGGTAGTTCATCCCCGCGAGGCGCCGGTACACTGCCTGTTTGTTTGTTCGCGATCAACACCAAGGCTCATATATTTGTCAAGGCGGCGGACTACACTTTACCTCTTTCTCCAGAATGAGCACCCACTCGATATCGGAAACCTCCAGACCCTGGATATCCTGCGGTCTCGGGACAAGGGTATCCTGCACGGCGGCGTGAAAGTCAGCTGCCAAAGTCCCCAGGTCGGAAGTTCATCGTGTGCGCCAACCGGATTGAAGAAATGGGCATCGTCAACCATCGCTGGGTCCTGGATCCTCCATTGGAAACATCCCACGACGAGTCCCTTGGCTGCTGCGCCCTAGGCATTCGGCCATTGCTGTGGTCAGCTCGTGCATTTCTCCTACCCAGCTTCTTCTATATCAGTGGCATCATAGAAGACAGTACAAACCACGTTCAGCGCGGTTCGATCCACACCAACCGTATGCGCGAAGTCATCGACCAGTCTGTCGACGATGCGCTGCGATCCAAATATCGCCGGGTCGTTGTAGTATATATCTCTGCTCCCGGGATGAAGTATAGAGACTCGGTGGTCAGCCTGTTTGTCCGATGGCTACTTGTTCTCTGGTGCAAACTCTACCTCTTCGAAACCACCACTCCCTTGTCCACCGCGTCAGCGATCCCGCTTAGAACTCGCATTGCGACCGCTGGTTTGAAGGACAGACCCTGCATTAACAGCTTATACTCCCGTGGAGAGCAATCAAATTTGGTAGAGCAAGGAGGAGGGGCGAAGAAACATACTGAACCTCCAAGCCTCGTAGCAGTCTTTCCCCGGCCAGGTGTATGTGGTGCATGCCTCGGAGACATGGGTCTCCAGGGCCCCGGTCTGCGGGTTTATGAACCGTATGGAGACTTTTGTGGACCGGGGCTTGACCGTGATGGAGGGGTGGCCGTCGGGGGAGCAGAGTTCGGTGAGGAGGTTGGATAAGGTGTTGGTGATGTAGTCTTTCACACGAGAATGATTCTGTTCTTCGGTGGGGAAGGGGGAGGCTGTGTTGAGGGGGTACTCGGTTTGTGGAATGAATGACATGATGGCTGGATTCTTGGGACTGTAAGTTAGAGTTGATGGTGTCATTCAGGGTGGTTAAGTTGGTCTTTGAGATGTAGTATGTGCGTATAGATGGTGTACTCTATATTCGTGGGGCTGGAATCTAGTGGAGAGTATTATAGCTGCCTAGACCACAGCAATTCGAATCACTTTACACCCTGTACACTCTCTTTGGTTGACTGCTCTTTTAATGTGATTAGGACAGTTTCAGGAAGCTTTTAGTTATGTAGAGGTTGCATAGTATCACGGTGTAGTAGTAAACTGTACGTGTGGCCTGAAGCGTCAGGCATAAATAGATATATAGATAGGAGGATTTGAAGTATGTCCATTCATGATGCAGAATGGCTGTGGTCTGCCTTGTAAACAATACAAGATGTAGCAGTGGGGTCTATCACTTGATCTATCGATCTATTGTGGTCCATCATGTCCTGAATGAGGATAATAGCATAGAAACACTGCGGGAGGCATCCTCGGGGGGAGGGCGGGACAATAATTTCCTGCCGCTTTCCTCTTCCTCTTCCTCCGCTCTCAGTAACAGCTCGGCTGCTTTCCGCATCGCATCTCCGGTCCTCCTCCTCCATCAGCTCCAGTCCAAATTATTCTCTGGGCGCTCGATCAACACGAGTGTTGACTCCGTCTTTCACTTTCATGATTCCTTCAATCGAGGATTGAGTTCTCTTTCTTGTGCTTCTCATCTTGTAATAATACCTCTCCGTCATCAGCCTCCGATACGCCCTTCGCCTTCGCTACGACCTCTACCGCATCGTCCTCCGCTCCGCTTCAGCTCAGTCCAACCATCGCCATCGCCTTCGCCATCGCCATGTCGGTCTGGAACCCCGATAACATCCGCGATGTTGCCGAGTCGGTGGGGATCGTCAACCTCAACAACGATGTGACCGAGAACCTTGCCCGTGACGTCGAATACCGCATCGCGCAGGTCCTGGAAGAAGCCCTCAAATTCATGCGCCACAGTCGACGGACGTTGCTCTCAACACAAGATATCGCGCAAGCCTTGCGCGTGCTCGATGTCGAGCCACTCTACGGATATGAATCCACGCGACCCTTACGGTTCGGGGAGGCGTCGTTGGGACCTGGACAACCGCTGTTCTACGTGGAGGACGAGGAGGTGGACTTCGAAAAGTTGATCAACGCGCCGTTACCCAGAGTGCCCCGAGAGATCTCGTTCACAGGTAAGGATCCCCGGTCTGTCGCTTGGTCTTCCGTTGCTGACGCAGCATAGCGCACTGGCTCGCCGTTGAAGGAGTACAACCGTCCATCCCTCAGAACCCTACCGCGGCCGACTCGAGAAACCTCGAATTGATGTCCAAAGGTCCGAATGCTAGCTCGACGCTCGCGGCTATGAGTGGAGGGGGCAACGTGGCCGTCAAGCCGCTGGTCAAGCATGTCTTGTCCAAGGAACTCCAGCTCTACTTCGAAAAAGTCTGCAATGCCTTCCTGGACGACTCCAGCGAAGAATATCGCACATCAGGCTATTCCAGCCTACGAGAGGACCCGGGACTGCACCAGCTGGTCCCATACTTTGTTCAGTTTATTTCCGAGAAGGTGACCCATGGTCTGAAGGATATCTTTGTCCTTACGCAGGTCATGCACATGGCGGAGGCCCTCGTGCAGAACAAATCACTATACGTTGACCCTTATGTGAGTATACCACTACGGAGTGACTTTTGCACAGTTGCTAATGAGCTATCGGCAGATCCCATCGCTTGTCCCGCCCATTCTCACCTGCCTGATCGCCCGACAACTGGGCGGCAGCGCTGAACTGACCGAGCAGTTTGCCCTCCGTGATCTTTCCGCGTCGCTCCTGGGTCTCATTGCCAAGAAGTACTCGCATTCCTCTCATACGCTCAAGCCACGACTGGCTCGTTCATGTCTTAAGACGTTTTTGGATCCATCCAAACCATTTGGGGCGCATTACGGCGCCATCATTGGCCTTCATGCGGTTGGCGGTGCAGAGGCGGTGCGGGTTCTGATTCTGCCTAACCTGCCGACCTACGGGAACCTGTTGAAGGACGGGATGGCGGAGGACAGCCCACGGCGACCGGAGGCCGAGAGAGTTCTTATGGTTTTGATGGGGGTTCTGGCAACGTTGCGGGAAGGACGCACGGCCCTCACCAATGGACACGGGGGCGAAGTCACGGAAGACCTGCGGGAGCGACTGAGTGGGAAAGTGGGTGACTTTCTGGCGGCGAAGATCAAGGACGTGGGGGAGGTGGAAACCGCCCGGGCCATTCTCGACGCTTGAAGGGGTTGGTTGGCTGAACCCTACAGTACCTAAGGTGGTACTAGGGCTCTAGGCTACAGTAACCCCTCTTTTGTCGCTCCGTATGGGATGGTTCGGTATTTCTTCTCGTTTTTGCTTCTGTTGCAGCAAGATATGGCGTTTTGGAAAAGGAAATAGGTGTTCTTGTTCTTTCTTGTTTTCCTTTCTCCCCCCCTCTTTTTCTTTTTTGTGACAGACTGGACGGAGTCATACATACATAGTTAGTACTGGCATTCTAGCGGTGTCGATAATGATAAGAAACAAGAAATAACGCATGCATAACTTTCAGTTGAGAGGTGGAAAGAAGATGGGGAAGAAGTGAGGAGAGTGTAGAAAGGGATGAAGTGCCAGGCGGCAGGTGAAAGGAAGTAAGTAAGATGGGAAGAGGGGGTGACAACTCAGAATAATACTAAGGAAGAATCTAAGAATAGTCTAGACCAAATTCCTAACCTTACAACTAAGTATGAGTACCACGGTGTCATTCCTGCCATGTGACTTTCTGCCATTTCCGAATGAGTCGATTGAATTGATTGAATTTCACGACGTCACTGCTTGAGAAAGGGACGATCAGCTGAGATAAGGAGGGGGAAATGAGCGGGGACTGACCGCCTACTGGAAACAGTACCTCTTCCAGTGCTCTGGCCCTGTTCTCTCCCGCCTGGAACTTTTCTTAGATTGACGGTCAGGCGTCAAAAAACCACTCACTCACTCACTCAACTCACCTGCTCATTCTTCTCCTTCTACCAGGTCAAATCAGCAGTTGAGGAGTCTGCCAGCCTACAACAATACACCTTATCTAGACTTCTCAAGCCCGTTCCTGCATCTCCCTCCAATTACGTATGTACCCCCTGCCCCTCTTTCTCTCCCTCTATCCTGCATTTCCCGGTTAGACTTGTTTCTTTTCTCTGACCGGTCCTTTTTTTGCCAGGTTCTGCGCTGTAGCCAAAAGCCCGACCCAGATTGGTCTTCCGCGCCCCACGAAACTTTTTTTCGGGCCCACAGAATAATAATCACTCAAAAGCATCAACTTCTCTTGCCCCCCCCTCACGTCCGCCGTCTTTTTCCCTCTGTTTAAATTCTTCTCCCCCCTCCTTCCCCATTCCTCACCTTGTTGAGGCCTGTTTTGTTTGTGAAATCACATATCTTGTCAACCGTTGACTGCTCATTGAAAGTCAATTCCGGTTGCTCAATCTTCTTTTTTCCATTACCCCCGCTTGTTCTATCGCATTGCAACAAAAAGTCGTCTCGCAGATGTCCGATATTCTGGCTTCTCGCGACACCGTGCTGTTTTAAGCTCAATTCTTGTTTCGCCTTCCATGAACCCGAAGGATCTACTGCGATATCTGTCCAAGCCCGCAAAGTAGGTGGTCCATTTCTCTCCTTCCTCCACGGTTCTTTCCTCTGCGTCAGAAGAGACCGCCGTGTAACCGATTGCTCATGACTGACTTGTGATTCTTCAGACCTCGATAGCACGATTAACACTCGACCTTGTTTCACCTGCGCAACCTGTTTTCTTCCCCCCCCCCTCTCGAAATCCTAAAAGCAGATACTCTCGTCTGCTAGACCCGATACTTTGAACGGTATCGGAATCTTCCAGAACGGGAGTCGACACCTGATAGTCACCATTCCCTTCGCCAGAGGCTTTTTCCTCCTTTCCCTCTCCTTCCGCCCTCCCTAGTAGCCCTCGAGGCTCTTTTGGAACCTTCCCCTCTCCGGCTGAGCGCCAATTCCGCCCTTGCGATTCAGGGCCTACTCTCTCAGACGGACATAGCCCCCCTGTTCGTCTGGGCAGCAGATAGTGCTTCCTAGGCTCTTCTGTCTACGGTCCACACTTCCAGTCACACGCTTGCTCCATCACTTGCTCCGCCGCCGTCTCTTCTATCCCTGTCGCATTCAGATTCCGCCAAGATGGTTTACATCGGGATCCCCAAGAACTACACCCAGTCGCCGTCCTCTTTCATGGGGACGCCGTCGCTGACGATCAACCATGAAGCGACCCAGGATCTTGACTCCACCAATGCTTTCGAAGGTAAGCCGGCTTCTTCCGGTGTTACTCCTGGTTTCACGCGCGGAGTGGGGTGCTGATGTGTTCATAGGACCCGAGAAGCTCCTTGAGGTCTGGTTTGCGCCTTCCGCCCAAGAGCTGGGATCTGCTGGTCCCGCCGGCCTGAAGGCCGTGCCAGAGGAAATCTGGAAGGATATGCTGGATCTCGTCAACTGTCAAGTGCTCTCCATTGTGTCGTCCGAGGATGTGGACGCCTACCTCTTGTCCGAGTCCAGCATGTTTGTCTGGCCTCACAAGTTGATTCTCAAGACTTGTGGCACCACCACCTTGCTGTCTGGCTTGCCCCGCATTCTCGAGATCGCCACTCTGTTTGGCGGCTTCCCGCGCGCTGCGGCGCCCTCGCGTGGCATTTCCGTTGCTGCGGCGCCTTACCGCGTTTTCTACAGTCGCAAGAACTTCCTGTTCCCGGATCGCCAGCGCGGTCCTCATCGTAGCTGGAGAGACGAGGTTCGGACCATGGATCGACTGTTCCTGAACGGTAGTGCCTACATGATCGGCAAGATGAACGGCGAGCACTGGTATTTGTACCTGACTGAGCCTAACACCATGCTCACCCCTCCTGCGAGTCCCAAGGCGGATGACGAGGAGATGACTGAGACCAAGATTCTCAGTGTGCCCAGCCATGCTGTCATCCCGGGAGCTGATGCTATGGATGAGACTCTTGAGGTGCTGATGACCGACCTGGAGGAGGAGAACGCGAAGCAGTTCTACCTGGACCATGCTACTGCAGTGGCAGAGAAGCGGTACCGCAACTTTGAAACCGACAATGATGACCCAGTGGATGTCTTCAGCAACAACTCCGACATGGACGATGTGTCCTCCTCCGACGGGAGCCGCATCCTGCCTGCGGAGCTGACCACCGAGGGTCACGCCTTGGGTACTGTGGTGTCGGAGTCGTGCGGCCTGTCTGATGTTTACCCGATGTCCAAATTCCCGGAGTCCCGCATTGACGCCTACTTGTTCACTCCGTGCGGATTCTCGGCCAACGGTGTAATCCCATCGCCCGACCAGACCACTGGCACTCACTACTTCACGGTGCACGTTACGCCTGAGCCGCAGTGCTCGTATGCGTCGTTCGAGACCAACGTGCCTCACTCGCAGAATGGCCAGACCACTGCTGGGATCATCCAACAGGTGGTGAACATCTTCAAGCCGGGCCGGTTCACTGTGACCCTGTTCGAGGCCAAGCCCGAGTTGCCCGTGGTTGAGGGCGAGTGGGACAGCATCAAGGAGGCCAAGTACTTTGAGCGACAGCTGCTGCGCCGAACCTCCAAGATGGAGCATGTGGAGGGATACCGGCGGGTGGACCGGATTGTGCATGACCTGGACGGATACGACCTGGTGTTCCGCTACTACGAACGTCTTGACTGGAAAGGGGGGGCCCCCAGGCTCGGAGAAGAGCGCGTCTGAGAGCGAACCCAGGTGTCCGTGTAGGTCATGAGGGATGAAATTGGTGGTGGAACCGGGAGATTGTGTTCTTGCTTTGATGTGCATTCCGACCTACCATGAGTTGATTTTGTGTCGCTAATCTGTGCTTGCCTGTGCTTCTAGCGATTTGAGTTTCGTTGCGTTCCCAGCATCAAATTCATCGAGTTCTCTATATCTATTGAGCGCGGTGGTGTGCCGCCTGTGCGTTAGGCCTTGAGTTTCCCCTCGCCAATTTGAACATGATGATTACCTATACTTTGATTCATGAGTAGATGATGTACCGACCGTAGTCTGCGACGTCGGAAGTAAGGAAAAGGTGAGGTAGAAATAAGCAGTGGCCCTAAAAAGAGGATTGCGTACGCATCGTGGGTCGGCAGAGTTGCCGAATGGGGGCGGGACCCTCCGATAAGGGCAGGTTGTCGGCTTTCCGTCACTTCTTTCTGTCGCAACTTAACCCTTCGACCTTCACTCAACCTGCATGTCATTCACTCGCCCACTCCCTCGATCCGTGCACGAAGTTTTTCATCATCACATGAATGTTTAATGAAATCCATCCATGAAACACACCCATCCGATTCTGCGGCTTTAATTCCAGCGACTGGACCAAACTCTGCGACCGTCGCCATCTTGAGACTTTGAACATAACGAAACCTCTTTTTTTTTTTTTTTAACCCGCTTAACACAGCTGCAGCAGCACCAACCAAAACTAAACCACACCCCTACCTACCTTACAGAAAAAACCAAACGATGTCCTCCCCACCGCCCACGAACCCACTGAAACGGCCCTCGATCTCCTCGTCGGCCTCGCAGCCGGCGCCGGGCTTCAACCCCAAGCGGGCGCGCATGCACCCGCTCCGGCAGACCTCTTTCCCGAGCACGATGGACCCGGACGCGGCGGCGGCGGCGGCGTCATCGGCGCGGGCCTACAGCGACGCCGGCAGCGTCACGGGCAGCTTCACGGGCAGCCTGGGCGGCACCAGCGCGGACGGGGTGTTCCTCACGGCCAAGGGCAAGAAGCGCGGGCGCAAGAGCAAGGCCGAGAAGGAGCGCGAGCTGCGCGCCGAGGAGGGGAGTCTACGGGCGGGCATGATGATGATGGATCATCGGATGGGGTCGGTGGATGCGGAGGGCGCGTCGGTGAGGGGTGGTGGTGCTGGTGGTGCTGGTGGTGCTGGGGCAGGAGGGGATGATGCCGATGAGGATGATGATTTCGATGATGAGGGGGAATTGTTGGGTAGGGAGGAGGGGACGACGACGGATACTGAGGCTGAGAAGAAGAATCTTGCGTATGTTTACTCCCTTTCTTTCCCGTTCCGCTGGTGTTTTGGATCTATTGTGCGGTTTTTTGGGGGTGGCGGGTTTTTTGTTGGGATCCTCTATCCGGTTCTTGGGTGTTTTGTGTTGGGGGGGGGGTGTGGTTTGTGGTTTGTGGTGATGGAGGTGAGAGAGGACAAGACAAAAGCACGAGAGGATGGCACTACAGAAAAAAAGAAAGAATCCCCGGCTAACCAGTGTGTGGTGCGCGGCTGGATCGAACAGATTACTCGTGGACGCGTTTAATCCGTTGCAGTCGGAGCGATACGATCTGTTCAAGCGAGCGAAGCTACGAAAGGAGACGCTCCGGAGAATTGTCAATCATGCGCTCTCGCAATCGGTGCCGGCTAGTGTGGTGACGACGATTAACGGATTTACCAAGGTGTTTGCGGGCGAGATTATCGAAAAGGCTCGAACGGTGCAGGCGGAATGGGCCGAAGCTCATGACCAGGCGGCCTTAGCTGCTGTGGCGGCGTCTAGTTCGACCGCGACGACCGCGACGACCGCGACGACTCCCACCCCGACGAACCATTATCCCGGAGTGGTCAAGCCACAGGGCATGATAGATAGAGGCGGACCACTGCTGACGACGACTTCGGCCAAAAACGAAATGACGGCCAGATTGCCTCCCAATCCGCACCGGGGCCAGCTCCTCCCGGCCCATTTGAGGGAAGCGCTTCGGCGGTATAAGCGAGATGGGGAAGGAGGTGGCGTTGGGTTCTCCGGATTGAGTATGGGCAATCTGGGGGTTCGGGGGTCGGTGACTTGGGCTGCAGGTAGCGTCGGAGGACGGCGCATCTTTCGCTGATGAGCCGGCCAAGAGTCCAAGAGTTTTAGGGACTGAATCATGAAGAGGAATGGGTTTTGGTTTCGGGTGGGGGAGCATGAATTTGAGTGAAAGAGGGAATGAGAGAGGGCGAGGGTCAAAGTGCCAAGACAAAAAGAGACCCATCCATCATCCCTACCGTGGGTAAACCCTGGGTCTGTCAGTGTCAAGTGAGTGAGTGAGTGTGTACGGTACGGAGTACTCTCCCCGTTTATTTTTTTTTTTTTTTTTCTTCTTTCTTCTCCAGGCTTCGCGGCCATCTACCACCTGCCGAAGAAGCGAAGGATGGTGACAGGTCGACGATGGCGATGTTTTAGACTAATAATACGCACTTGTCTCCATTATAGTGAGATGGGTTTCAATGGAGGCTTGATAGTCAATTGATCAACGCAACGAAACGCAACGCAACGCAACGGCAAAAGAGGGGGGGGGAAGAGGAGACTTGTGACTTATCGGTCTATTATTAGTTGGTTTTTCTGATTTATTTTTTTCCTTTTTGCATTGTGCATGCCAAAAGGCGAATAAGAGGGCCACGCAAGTTCATTAATGGCATCATAGGGCTCGGCATGGCGCAATTTAGCCAGCCAAGACTGGCCAATCTCTTGTTGTCCACCCCTGGAGGTCCCCTGGAAAGTCCCTAAAGGCCCTGAGCCTTACGGGTTTCGGCTGGAGGGCTTGGCAAGCTCCCTTTTCGGGGTGACTCCAATTCCACTATTCCACTCACTCACTGATAAATCGGGTAGAGGATGGATGTGCCCGCGGGCACCTCCAGTCCGAGTACGCAGTGCCTACACAGTACACAGTACACAGTACTCAGTACTCACTAATACTCACTTACAGTCTTTACACTTACCCTTACACTACTTCCTGTACTTCCTCACTCTCACTACGCCTGCTGCCGCTGCCGCTGCCGCTGCCGCTACCGCCGCCGCTCCTGCTGTTTTTGTCCCTTCCTTCCCTCCTTCCTTCCTTCCTTCTTTCCCCTTCCTTCCCTTCCTCCTTCCTTCTCTTCCTCTTCCTCTCCTTCTCCTCCTTCTCCTTCTCCTTCTCCTTCTCTTGTCATTCCTTCCAGCTCTTCTACTCACTGACTCTTTCCTCTCTCCCTACCGCTGCATTCTTCTTACCTCGGCTGTGGTTGTATCTATGAATGGCTCGCTTGCGTGCCACCTCCAGCCTGTCTTTCTTTGCTCTGTGAATATACATTAGATCTACATCCTCCTTCATTTCCAGCATGCAGTCATTACAGAAGTCCGGCATCTACACTCGCCTACGCGATACTCTATGGAACCCCAACGCTCCCCCCGGAGACCCTCGCAAAAGTGTCAAGTGGATCGATGTATGTCCTTCCTCGTGCTCGTCGGCCTCCGGTGTCACCCCTCGTGGGCAACAGAACCATACTGACAGACTGACCGGAACTGGCTAGGGTCTGCGCGGGATTGCTTCTTTCCTCGTTGTGCTCACTCACCTGGCCCGCGCCTGGGACTATGATCTCTTCGCGCCAAGAGACAAGGAGGGAGTGCCTCCCCGGGTCCTCCAGTGGCCCATCCTCCGCATCCCGTGGCAGGGACGACTCGGAGTCACCATCTTCGCGTTCCTCACCGGCTATGTGTGTGCCTTGAAGCCCTTGAAGTTGTCGCGGGCCGGCAATCACCTCAGTGCGTTTTCGACCATTGCCAAGAGCGCCTTCCGCCGCCCTCCGCGCTTAATCTTCCCAGCCACCATCGCCCTGTTTATTTCCTGGGTCATGGCCCAGTTCGGTGCCTTTATTGTCGCCAACCGCTCCGACTGCTGGTGGTGCCGATATGCCGCCCCGGATTTGGAAGATTCCTTCTTCAAGGAGGTCATTCGCCTCGGAGGGAACTTCCTCAGCACCTGGACCACCGGGTACATGGCCTATGATGACCACCAATGGGCGTTACTGCCGTTGTTGAAGGCATCCATGCTTGTCTACGTCCTGCTCTGCGCCACCATGTACGTCCAGTTCCGGTTCCGCGTTGCCATCTACATCGGCATGATGCTGTACTTCCACCAGGACGCCGCCAAGGACACAGGTAAGCTATGCGCCCGGTTATTAGGTTTCTGCCCCTCCTCACTAACTCGCCACCCCCTCGGTAGAAACCTTCCAGCTTCAAGCTGTCTATGGCATGCTTCTCAGTGATATGTCCTACGACACCACCTTCCGCTCCCTCGTCGAAGCCCACCGCTGGCCGCGCCGTATCCTCGCCATCCTGATCACTATCGCCGGTCTCTTGATTTGCTCCTATCCCGGCGAGCACCCCGAATGGGCTACCTGGTCCGACTACATGTTCAAGCTGTCCCACTACATCTTCCCTCCCGAGGTCAACATTGGCAAGCGGTACAGTGCCATCGGCGTGGACATGATCATCTTCGCCATCTTCATCTCCCCGGGGACGCAGTCCTTCCTGGCGAACCGCCTCCTCCTCTGGCTCGGCAAGCAGAGTTTCGCCGTCTACCTCGTCCACGGCACTCTCCTGCGCACTGTGCTGTGCTGGATGCTCTACGGCATCACCGGCCAACCATGGGAGGAGACTGTCGACGAGAACGGCCAGACTGTTCTCCCGCCGTGGTTGCCCATCCGCCCTCCCTGGGTCGTCGCCCTCTGTATCCCGCTCTGGATCGGGCTGGTGTACATCTGCGCCTCCCTGTGGACGGCCTACGTGGACCCTCTCTGCGCCCGCCTCACGGCGTGGATCGAGAAGAAGGTCTTTGACGAACAAGAAGAGAAGGCCTCTGAACTGCCGATGCAGTTGCGGCCGATGCCTACAACGTAGATGAGACCGACCACGTTGAGGCGGGTTCCGGGGAGTTTCCTTGTTTCGAAGAGCAGCATGTGAAGAGAGGACTTACTTTCTGGCTGGTCCAGGTCCTGGGGGTGTTTTGTCCATAGCCATCTTTTGATATATATAAATATGTATTTTCGCTTCTTTTTATTCTTGGGTTTGGGATGGATGGTGGTGGGATTTGGAGATGATGGGATACCTGACATATACTTCGCATCCTCAGGCACACATGTACTCATAAATTTTGGTGTAGCAAATGCACTCCATCTCGATTACCTGCTTCTCAAGAATTTTAAATGAGTCTACTATAGCTCACTGATTGTGCGGGGGACTGGAGTATATACAAATGTGGTGAACTCTGATGCAGGATTGAACTTGACACACAAACCACACATCACCAACGAGATTCCCTCTCAGGGTTGCTTCATCTTCCTCCTTGGCTATAATCCCCAAAGGACCACGCGATACCCTGTTCTGGTTTTGTGATCCCCTCACGGACCAGCTCACAAAGCTTGGACTATATCCAGGATGAATTGATGTATACCTACAAACACACACACACACACACACACACACACACACACATCTATGCGGATATGTGTATATATAAGTCCATCATATACATGAGTAGCGAAGCAATGATCCACATCCCAAAAGAAGCAAATCTCCTCCCCTTTCCATGATCATTCTACCCCGCCCCCCCTCCCCCGTCCCCCGTCCCCCAATAATCCCCGGGCTATCCTTCTCCCCAGGGCAAGGGGGGAACGGTATTGCGGTATCGGAGCCGCAGGTCGGTCTGACAGGGACTTAGTTGGAGATCACTGTGATGTGATGAAGTGGGCGCGACATCACGAACCTTGTCTGTATATGTACTTGGTATATATACAGAGCGAGGCTGAGCCGGTGGGTAGGGCAGAAGTATCATTTCGAGGCTGATTCTGACGGCCGACCTTCCGTGGTGCGGCTGGACCAAGGCTGGAAAGTTTGGGAGTGCTTCTTTCCAGCCTTGGTCTTCCTCTGGCGAAGGGCGTGAGGAGGGAGTCTTCTCCTCTATAGAGAGGGTTGAATCTGTGGGGGAGGAAGTGTTGGCTGTGAGGTTGACGGTGTTGCTGGATTGTATACCCAGAGAGAAGGCAGGGGACCGGAGACCGGCGACAAGAAGTTGGGGGGGGGCAGGAACCCGGAGACAGGAGATAGAGGAGGCAAAGCAGTTAACCATTGGAGAGGACGGACGTACTCAGGGCATTTAAATCGAACCCTTTCCCTTCTGTCCCCTCTTCCGAGGGATGGGAGATGGGCTTGATATCGCGGTTGACCCGAGGATGGGTGTAACTTGCAGGAGCTGGGCCCGCTAGAGTCAGCTCGTGGCTCGAGTTGAAGCTGCTGTATCTGAAGGGTTCGCTTGGTGGGTTGAGCAGTGGTATGTAGAAGGGGATGTAAGTCAAGTAACAGCCAGACAGCATGTCTTTCTGCACTCGTATACCCGGACCAGGTCTCAAGAGCGGTTTCTTGGTGGACAAGGAGTACCAACTTGAGAGTTTTGGCTGGATAGATCTGGAGTATCGGACTTGATGAAGTGTAGAACCTTTTTGTTCACCCCCAAAGGACAGCGGTGAATGGAGATGCACGAGAGAAAGAGAGAGCTACAGGAGATGATGACACAAAAAGAGAGCAACACAATGGCACCAGCTCACAACAACGACGACATCATGGGGTCCGCTCCAAGGCAACGCTCGTTGCCAGTGCTGCATCACATCGCATCGCATCGTCGCCGACTAAGCGACACTAAACTGCATCCGACGGGGCTTCACAGGCCCATATTGAATGGGATCAGCACCGTGCTTCCTTTCTCGCCGTCTCACTTGATATGTCGACTGCTTCTCTGATCCAAACCAGACAGAGGATACTTGTTCTACGTGCAAGACCTGCTTTCCATCAACGAGATACATGCACCAACTGATACCACCAGCCAGAACATGAGCCCCCCCCTCCCCAAAATGAACCAGCAGATCCAGCTGCCCATCCGCCTGAAGCCCCCGGCACGCACTCGAAGCGTGGCATTAACACGCCAAAACCACAGCCATCGCGCGGGTGCCGGAATCCTGCTTCACCCCGACAGCCGCCACGACAGGACCCTCCCCATCCAAGATCGATCCCTCCCCAGCGTCGGGATTCTGGCCATGAGATGTCAAGAAACCCCGGAAAAACCCACGCCCGACCTGTCCCGCGCCGTCGTGTTCGTTGTCACCGGTAAGTCCGGAGACTGTTGACCCGGGGCTCGAATGGGGATGCTGACATGCTGCATCTGCCAGGGGCTCCCGGCGCCGGCAAGACCACTGTCGCCGAGGACCTGGCGCAGGACGAAGCGCTCGGCTACCTGGAGATGGACTCCCTCATCGAGCAGGAGGAGCGCCGGCTGGGGTTCCGTCTCTCGAAGCCGGTCCCCGACGGCGACGGCGAACACAAGATCGTCCCGAACGCCGTGCTCTTCCACCTCATCAAGCAGGAGATCGCGGGCCAGATGGCCGCGGACGTGTACGAGTTCGTCATCGACGGGCTCATCATGATGCCTGCGGCGCATGACTTCTTAGATCGCGTAGGTAGTTTCGCAATGTGCTGACCGGCACCACCACCACCCAAGACTTGATGTGATGGGTTGGGGTTAGGCGTTGAAACGGAACGGTGCTAACCCCCCCCCCGGGTTTGTTGGTTGTGGGGTATAGAGCTTCAACTTCCAGCACACGCTGCTGCTCCACGCGGACGCGAAGATCCGCTTCTCCCGCTGGTCGTGTCGGCGCTCGATGCTGACTGGGCCCCGCATCTCCCGGGCGCAGTACGACCGCGCCCGCCAGAAGTTCTTGCGGAATTCGCAGCCCTTCCTGGATGCCGATCGGCTCTACCTCGCTGAGACGCATGAGGGTCTCACCGAGTCCACACGGATGGTAAGGAGGTGCAGCCCGTCGGGTTGCGGTGGGACGACTGATGGTTGATGTTGATGCGTCCTCTTAGTTCGACACCGGGGAGATGCCTTCCATGTATTGGTATCCCAGCCTCCGGCGCTGCGTCCAGGTAAGCTTCTCGTCCCGGACCCGGAGATGTGGGGTGCTGATCCCTTGGGTAGCAGGTTCTTATCCATCAGGCAGGGAGATACCTCGATGCCAGGATTGAGGCCGAGAATTGATGTCCAGGGGGAAGGGTTTAGGGCTGAGCAGGCGAGAGAGCGATGTGTAGAGTGCGATGGCTGACAATCTTCTTCATTGCCTGTTGATCTGGTTCGTTTGGATACTTCTGGCTGGATTGGACTGCAGTATGGCTGTATCTGTTTGTATCTGCGATGGAGGGGGGGATGGTGCAAGAGAAAAGAAGGAGATTGAGCAAGGTACTGACTTCAACTAAATCGCTAGTGCTGACAAAGCCCAGACTGAGCTGCAACCATGGGAGGAAAATATGGACAAGATCATTGCAGACCCCGAATCCCAATGCATTCTTTAGAAAAGAGGTTGAAAGCACAGGCAGAGAACACGCAATGATGAGAATGGAATCGGAAATGAGAATCAAAATTGAAACAAGGCACCCATAATATACAGAGAAATACAACTCCCCAAAGTCCACTCCAGCTAGCTGATCATGTCCAGTCCGCATCGTTTCCGGTGCAAGTGTCTAGTCGGTGGAATTCATCGCTTCGTCCTTGAACGGGCCTGCTCGCGCTGCTGCTCCAACAGCCTCATGTGCGCCTCGCGGCGGGCGCGGTTGCGCTCTTCGCGCTTCCACTCCTCCTCTTCCTTTCTCCGCTTCTCGTAGTCCTCCGCCGTCTTGCGATCCTTCTCGCTCAACCGCGGGGGCTCCGCCACCGAGCCGTCCTCGTTCAGCTTGGGTCCCGTGCCACGCATCTCGTCGATCTTGCTGCTTGCCTCCTGCTTGATCTTGTCCTTGGACTGCTTGAAGTTCTGAATCGCACGGTCGATATAGCTCACCTCCTGCGCGGGAGCACGAGCGGCGGCGGCGGCGGCGGCAGCAGCGGCGGCTTCCCGCTGTTTAGCCTGTTCGGCGTCCAACATCTCACGGAGCATGCGAATGGGGTTCTTCTGCTCTTGGCCGGGAGCCAATTCAACCTTCTCCACCTGGGCGATCCCGGCCCATTGGCGGAAAGCAGGCTTGGAAAGCAGGTACGCCTGGGTCATACCAACGAGACCGGTGCTCGTAAAGTACAGCTGCAGAGCCGCCGGGAAAAAGGCCATGAACATGAAGGAAATGGCAGGAAGGCCGTAGAGCACCGCCTTTCCGATCTCGGTGTTCTGCATGGCGTTGTTTCCCGACTCTCCTCCTTTCTATTGCGGGAGACCGCGGTTAGCAGGCGTGCCTCGGTCCAGGAGAGCCGAATGGGAGACAAGGAAGAATGATAGAAAGGTGGCAGCACGTACCTTGAAGGAGAAGTACAGGAAGAAGGAGCTGACGGCGGGCAGGATGTAGAGGGGGTCGGCAATGGTCAGGTCCTGGAGCCAACCAACATGCTCCGAGGTCAAAGCTGGCACCGGCAAGGCGGTCATGCCTTTGATGACCCGGTAGCATCCAAACCCGAGAGGAATCTGAATGAGGGGGATCATGGACTTCCAAGGCTGAATGTCGTGCTTCGCGTGCAGCTCCTGCATGTCGGCCCGGGCCTTGTTCATCTCGAGCATGTTGCTTTCACGCGAGGCGGCCATCTGCTTCGCCCGAATCGGGGTCGTGAGGTGCTTGATGTTGTTGAGCTTGGTCGTGGCATTGGCAGCCTCGAGCGTGGGCTTCACCATGGCCAGACGGACCAGCAAACCGGTGCCGACAATACTCGCCCACCACGGGAGTCCAGAGTAGATGTGCACATGCTCGATGATCCATTCGATCGTGGAGGAGAAACCCCAGCCGTAGTCCAACCCCAATTCTTTCAGGTAGCCAATCTTCTCCGGAATCGTCGTGATGTCAATCTCCACCAAGTCTGGCACGGTCTCAACAACCTCGGGAGTAGGAGCGACGGTAGGAGCGTCCGCGGGGGCGGCCGCGGTCGAGTTGAAACGAGCAGCGGAGATAGCAGGGATGGCGGATGCAGACCGCAGCGAGGAAGTCTTAGCCATGGGCCGGCTGGACGCTCCATAGCGAAGAGCGCTTCTGGAGGCTTGCGGGCGGAATGAGGACATCTGTAGAACCGAGTTAGTTAAACTGGGTGACTCGGGGAAACCAAAACAAAGGCGTAAATCAACTCACCGATCGACTAGAGCGCGAGAAAGCAAGCAATCGCTGGCGGGCGATGGCGGGCATCGCGCCGCGGCCAGCAAGACCAGTTCCTCCCAACATGGTGGTTGAATTGAAATGCCGGGTTGGGGACTGGAGAGGAAACACCTGAATGGGAAAATCGGGGCTCCGGCGACGGAGCGCTTTTTTGTTGCCAAGCCGTGTTTTTCTGCCGGGCGGCCGGAGGAGACCAGAGGGTTGAGCGACCCAGCATCGTTGGCGGACTTCCGATCTGGATCGGAGCAACGTTGACTCACTATTTTGTATTATGTAGCTATACCTGGTGCTTAGGGGTTAGGAGTTGAGTCTACAGATATCGTATTGTTTAGTTCATTCTCCTTGTGAATAATATGCTACAAACTTGTCAAATGTATGAGCTTCGCCGGACGCCGTTAAGGTCAAGCCTATCAACTGATGCTTAGATCTATGTACACTAGAACTTCTCCACAAACGCGCGCATCCTGCGCGGCTTGTTTTGACAGATGAAGTGCGCTCGGAAGACCGTCCCCTAGCCTACCCTGATGACCGCTTCACTGATTTTAAGGATCTATAATGCTGCTGCCCACCCCAATCATCGTCTACTCCAAGGACGTGGTGTCTTGCAGACCAGCGGCTCTAGTGCTCCGTCGCTGCGGGAGCTCGCGCACTTCAATGCCAGGTCCAGCTGGCCGAGATCGTCGATGCATGGGGAATACCTGCAATGATCGTAGGGTTAGCACATCTTCCGGCCAGCCTTGTGGCGCGGAGCAAGTCCGCCCCTGCCCCCGCCACGACAGGGATCCATGCTTTCATACCTTTGTGCCGGACCAGCCTAGCCTGTAGGCAGCCTCATGTGCAAACAACTCGCCAAATCCCAACATTAAGCCGTTCACGAAAGGAAGCACCAGGTTGATCGCGGCGCCGCGCAGAATGCTCCAGAACGTCGGGGGCTTGTAGAGGATCAAAGGGGAGCTCGAAGTGGAGGAAGAATGCGAAGAGTCATCGTGGTTGGCGGAGTAAACCTCGGAGTCCGAATGGACGGTCAGTCCAGATTCGTAGAGCTCCCCGGAGTTGGAGAGGTCGGCGGCCATGATGCGGGGAGGGAGGAAGGTATATCCAACGGGCGTATCTGAGGAAAAGGGACGATGGCAGGGCGGAGGTTTGTCCAAGGACAAGGATTTGCTCGCAGACAGTTGAATCAGTGGTTCTCGGTGGAGATGAAGGCCGACAAATCAACGGCCGAAGTGGACGGGGGGGATAGCTGTTTGTAAGGTATCTTGTTGAGGTTGGTCAACGAGTAGTGGATGGAATGAATGCTCCAATACACCTGACCTGCGCGGTGGTTATGTAAGCCGCAGGGCTGCTCGCTCGATACCTAGGTTAGTTACGCAATGTCCAGCACCGACGCGTGTGAAACTGCAAAGGGCTTATATTATGCTTTGAAAATGAAGGCCGGTAAGCTGTTGACCGGTCAAGCTTATGACGTGCAGTACTACTTCAACAGGACCGAGTTTGTGTGGAGTGCTCCGTACAGTACTCTGCTGACTGTTTCTGCCTGAGGCGTCGATTTAGAATAGATGAACCTTAGACGGAAGATCCCCTCTTCCGGATGACCAATCAGGCAGCAGTGACGTACCTCAGCTTGTCAGCTTGTCCACATTGTTGTTTCCAGCTTCACGAAGGTATAGTACAGCTGCTTCTAGTTGTATCCACCAGATCTCCTTCTTCGTTCACACCAGGCGCCTCTCGCCAAGTACGATCTCTTCTGCATACTCCTGAATAATTCTGGACGGTACTCTGCTTAAAGTGACCGTGTGATTCTTGTGAACCAATTTTCTCCGGCGTCAGCGACTTTTGCAGTCCCGGTTATATCATCAACATGGAACATCAAGCAGCTCACGATGAGCTGGTATCCCAGTTCTGTGCCATGTCTGGCACTGATGCCTCAGTAGTATGTCTGTCCCTGAACTTCCGGGATATGATCTTCTCACTAACGTCTACTTCGTACAGGCTCAAGAATACCTGGCAGCCAGCGAATGGGACCTCGAAGCCGCAGTGACCGAATTCTTTGCCGAGCAAGACGAAGCTATGCAGGGCGCAAACACAGGCTCCGGGCAGGGCATAGGAGCCGAAACGGGACCGGCCGCCGGTCGCACACTCGGTGGGAGTTCATCCCAGTCTCCATCCACTACCCCGCAGCCGTCCTCCTCGCGCAGGACCGGACCGAAGAAGAGATTCGCGACGTTGGGCGATTTTGCCTCCGGGGCGGGTGAGTCCTCGGAAGAGGAGGACTCCGTGAATCAGGACTTCTTCGCGGGAGGGGAGAAGTCTGGCCTCGCCGTGCAGAACCCCGACGACATCAAGAAGAAGATTATCGAGAAGGCCAAGAGGTGAAACCCGCCACTGGTAGCATGCTCAGAAGGAGGCTAACACTGTAGTAGAACTCAGCTGCCCTCCTCGGATGAACCAAGCAGACAGTCGCACTTCACGGGCACAGCACGTACCCTTGGTGGCGATGACGCTCCGAGCCGGGTAATCGAAGCCCCGAGCGCGCCGGCTACGCAAGTGCCGCAACGGGTTCAGAGAACGCTTCATTTCTGGGCCGACGGATTCTCCGTCGACGATGGCGAGCTGTACCGCTCCGATGACCCCCGGAATGCCGAGATCCTGGAGGGGATCCGACAGGGTCGTGCTCCCCTCTCGATCATGAACGTACAGTCTGGCCAGGAGGTGGACGTGGAAATCAACCAGCACGAGGAGAAATACGTCAAGCCTAAGCCCAAGTACAAGCCCTTCTCTGGCCAAGGGCAGCGACTGGGAAGCCCGACGCCTGGCGTGTCGACCTCTGCCGCGGCTACAGCTCCAGCTCCGGCTCCAGCCCCGGAAAGTCAAGCCTCAGAGCCACCTAAGCCTACGGTCGATGAATCTCAGCCCACAATCACTCTGCAAATTCGCCTTGGTGATGGCACACGACTCACGTCTCGCTTCAACACTACGCACACGATTGGGGATGTCTACGAATTCGTGTCTGCGTCCAGCCCCGCTAGCCAGTCCCGCCCGTGGGTACTGATGACCACCTTTCCCAGCAAGGACCTTACGGACAAGAGTGCTGTCCTGGGGGAGATGGCCGACTTCAAGAGGGGCGGTGTTGTGGTGCAGAAGTGGCAATGAGCCTGCTATGAGGCTGTGGTCTAGAAGTTCAGCAATGAGCCGATGCATAGATAGTCCTGGCGATCTAAAACTAAGAAATGAGATGAGATGATTCATGAACAATGAGAATGATTCAATGATTCAGCTAGTATTCTGGGATGTCAGTCATTAGTAAAAGTTTCAGCGTAGCCTGTTGCTGTAATCTCATCGGCGTTCCTCTCGCCAAGCCCGATTGATAAGCAAACCTCCGCGGAATGACGCAGAAAAAAAACGCGCCCGAAATCGGCTATCACCATCACCTCCATTGATTCCCCCACCCGCTAATCAACAGATTGTCTGCTCCTCCATTGATTCCCCGTCTATTCAGCAGAAAACCAAGAAGATGCCTCTGGACGGCGTCAAGAACGTGGTGCTGGTACGAGAACCCCCAATCCCTAAGCTCTGCCAGAACATTTGCCCCTCCTCCTCCTCCTCTTATCGATAACGCGCAGTGGAGGGCATACCAAGCACACTCCAGCACACTCCAGCACACTCCAGCACACTCCCCTACGAACCTACACCTTGGCCCCAGAAACCCTACTCCCAACAAGCCCAGCTTTTCCCTTTTGTCTGCGACTCACACACCGTATCGAAAAACAGGTCCTCTCCGGCAAAGGCGGCGTCGGCAAATCCTCCGTGACCCTGCAACTGGCCCTGGCGCTCTCCCTGCAAGGCAAATCCGTGGGCATCCTCGACATCGACCTCACGGGGCCCTCGATCCCGCGGCTAGTCGGCCTGGAAGATGCGAAGATCACCCAAGCGCCCGGTGGCTGGCTACCTGTGCCTGTGCATCCCGGTGTAGATGCATCATCACCTTGCCCCAACAGCCCTACAATAGCAGCAACAGCAGCAGCAGCAACAACAACAAGCACCAGCACCAACCTCCCACCCGCCCAACAGCAACAGCAACAGCACCAAGAACCCATCCCCACTCCCTCAACCCCAAAGCCCACCCCCCGCGGCCCCTTACACTGCATGTCCCTCGGCTTCCTCCTACGCTCCCGCTCCGACGCCGTAATCTGGCGCGGCCCCAAGAAAACCGCCATGATCCGGCAATTCCTCTCGGACGTGCTCTGGGGGGAGACCGACTATCTGCTCGTGGACACCCCGCCCGGCACGAGCGACGAGCACATCGCGCTGGCCGAGCAGCTGCTCACGCTGTGCAGCACCTCCGCGGCCACCGCCACGCCCGAAACACAGACCACGCCAACAGCAACGCAGAACATGCCCCGCCTCGCCGGCGCCGTCCTCGTCACCACCCCGCAGGCAATCGCCACCTCCGACGTGCGCAAGGAGGTCAACTTCTGCGTCAAGACGAACATCCCCACGCTCGGCGTCATTGAGAATATGTCCGGGTATACGTGTCCGTGCTGTGGGGAGGTGACGAATTTGTTCTCGAGCGGGGGCGGGGCGGTTATGGCACGGGAGATGGGGGTCAGGTTTTTGGGGAGTGTGCCGGTGGATGTTGGGTTTGGGGCGTTGGTGGAGGGGAAAGGGATTGGGGGGGATGGGGAGGGGAGTGAGGATGAGGATGATGAGGAGGAGGACGGGGAGGAGGGGGAGGAAGAAGGAAAGGTGGATGATCGGCCGTTGGTGGAGAAGTATCGGGAGGGGTGGTCTTATGCTCGGTTTGAGGGGTTTGCGAAGACGTTGGTTGCGGAGATTGAGGGGTGATATCTTTTGTTTCTGGGGGAGGGGGAGGGGGGGTGGAAATTTTATAGAGTTCTGAGATGAGTAGAAAGGTTGGATGTATCGATCTTCTTCATGTTCATATATCATTCCCTTGCGTCTACGTCTGTTGATAACGATACCATGGTTTCTGAGAAGACTGTCTGGGAGATTTGGGCTGCGATTTGAACATATGTCTGTATAGCCGAGCTTATTACCCAAAACTATGAATTTGCTAATTGGACGGAAGATTGGAATTCGTGGAATACCATACAGTCGTACATCGTCAATCATTAATCAGCACAAAACATCATTCAGTCATCATGGCCATGGGCTGGTCGCTCCAACATCGCTCGCAGCCTCATCTCAGCCGTCACCGGACTACGTCCATACTCGGCATCGCTCATGAAATACCGGAGCCAGCCGAAGAGACTCCGCATATCGACCATCGAGGACGGCCGGGGTGTCCCCGAAAGATGATCTTCGCCAGCTTGCGCGATTCCTGGATTGCTCGTAATGAGCGGCCGACTGCGACGAGGTGCCTCGGGAGCAGATGCGCTTGAGCGTGGAAAGCGGCTCTCGGCCTGCGCCTCCAGCAATGTCTCCGACACCAGTGCCGGCGTGATCATCTCGTAGGTCGGGCGTCGGGCGTCGTGCTTCACCCGCTTCCCCAGGAGACCTCGGCCACTCGCGCTCGACTTGGATGCGATCTCCCTGGTGGTCAGCAGCAAGTCAAACCCCGTCTCGCCAGGCGCGGACTGTAAGGCTGCCGGGGATCGTGGGGTCGTGGGCTGAGCCTGCAGCGCTGCGCTGTCGGCAGGTAAGGACATTCTCGAGTGAGACCCCGTCGCCGCCTGCCGGACGTGGCCCCAGGACCGAAAGGGCGGCGCGGAGTGGAAATCCCGCCCCTCGGCCACGCTGTTATCGTCGTCAAAGATGACCACGTCGTTGTCGGCCTGTCGCTCGTGGTCGGAGCTCGCCTCATCCACGGTCAACAGACCGCCGGGCGGAGCGCGGATCTCGCCCAGGGGAGCGATATGGCTCCCGTACTCGTTGGCCAGGCTCAACTTACTTCGACCGCAGATCTCGCCGATGGCGTCGAGCGTGCCCCGGATATCGGGCTCGATGGCGCGCAAGATGCCATCGATACTGAAATCCTCTTCGGAGGGGAGTGCCGGCGCACGAGGGCGGCTGGTCGAGCGCGAAGAGAAGAGGAGGAATGAGCGCCGCAAAGGCATCGTGGCTGCAGTGGAAGTCTCATTAGGGCTTCCTCCGGAATATGCTCTCACCAGCACGGGCTGAGACCCCAAGGTGGTGGTGGTGGTGGTGGAGGATGGCCGAGTCGTTGCGGGCCCGCCCTTGGCTGATAAGGGCCTGGCATAACCATTCAACTGACGGAGGGCAGTGGCGCGATGTGCTCGAGAGGACTCAGCAGTCAGAGACAGGTCATCGTTGCGATAGGAATGATGCGTGGATGGAGAGGGTCGGACAGTCTCGACCACCACAGACGAGGAGGTATGGGTGTGGGTGTGGGTGTGGGTATGGGGGTGATTATGCAGAGGGCTGAGCTGCGACCATCGGCGGCGCGGGTAGGAAGACGACGAGGATGACGGGGCAACAGAAGCATCCGTGTGGGTGAACAACCTGTCTGATTGAAGATCCATTGTTCCGGCCAGCCGATGAAAAACAAAAATCCCAGCCAGTGTGGATGCAAGACTAGACTAGAACGTAGACCGAAGGGGAGGGGGGGGGGGGGAGGATACGGACGACAACGAAAAGCGAGGACGACAACACCATCACCACCACCCTCCCCGAGGTGATGATCAACCCCACCTTACGGTCAACGCACAGCTGAGACGGTGGCAGCGGCAACAGCAGCAGCAGCGGGGAGGACAGACCAACGGCACGAGACACGTAGGTCGTTCCAGCGCATCAATCACTGGCACTGGGAACACATCCACGCATGAGCTCCGCGTAACCGGGTAAGGGTGTGTGTGGTGTGGCTGTCTGAGACCATGATCGTCATGACTCCCGAGCGTCGGATGACACGCTGATCAATGCGACCCGGCTAGCTGCAAGACAAACGTAGAAATGAAGATGGTGTATGTAGTGTATACTGTCTGTAGATGTAGATGTAGATTACTGAAGTATAAGGTTGTTCGGTACTCCGTATACTTCGAGTACTTCCGGTGGGCGGCGGGACCAACTGGTCAACGTGCCACCACCTCTACCACTACCACTGCCACTACCATTACCAGTCTCCGTAAGTAACTTCCCGTACCTCTCCACTTCTCCATCTCCTCTCCACTCTTTCACTCCCTCCCCGACTTCTCCAAAACATTGTTGTTTGTCTACCACCTGTGCGCGTCCTTCCGCCTGGTCCATATCCTATCTCACTCCCAGAATGAACAAGTTTCGTGTATGCACCCACCCATCCATCCATCTCCACCCACCTCCCCTCACCCGGCTGACAATCCAATCTCCGCGGTAGTTTGGCGACTCCGACGAGTCGGCCTCCGATCTCGACGACGATACCTCCGGCCTGCCATTCCCCGAACCTCTGTCCCGCGCCTCCTTTCTGGCGCCGGATTTCGACCCCGCCGCCTACCTCTCCTCCTTGACCAACCGCCACCAGAGTCTGGAAGACTTGCGACAAGAACTACGAGACCTCGACCAATTGCTCAGCCGGGAGCTGCTCGACCTGGTCAACGAGAACTACCAGGATTTCCTGTCGCTGGGGATCGCACTGCAAGGTGGCGAGGAGAAGGTCGAGCAGGTGCGCGTCGGGCTCTTGGCCTTCCAGCGCGATGTGCGGGCGATCCGCGACAAGGTGGAGGCCCGGCAGGCGGAGGTCGAAGGGCTGCTGAAAGAGAAGAAGCGGCTAAAGGGTGAGGTCAACGTGGGACGCGCGTTGCTGGACTACGTCGATCGCATCGAGGAGCTGGAGAGGAAACTCATGATCGGAGACGCCGCTCGCCCACCGCGCGCCGAGCCCTCCGCTCCCGAGGGCGAGTCGGACTCGGACCTGCTGGACAGCGCCAGCGAGGACAGCGAGGAGGACGAGGAGGAACTGGCCAAAGGGGCTTCGGCAACCCCGCTCGTGTCGCTGAAAACGCTCGAGCACCATATCCAGAAATATCTCTACCTGACGCGGCTGGCGGCCCGCATTGGCGAGGAACATCCCTTCATCCAAGGCCAGCGGACCCGGGTCTCGAAGATTCGATCGGCGCTGCTCCTGGATCTGAAAACGGCCCTGGACCAGGCCAGCCGTGCGGGTGACAAGCGGGACAAGAGAACGATGGCGATCTTACGCCTCTACAAGATCATGGGTGAGGACGCCACAGCGGTGTCTGCACTGAAGAACATGAAATCCTAGATCCTTTCTCCTCATAACAAGAGTGAAAGCCACTCGTGCATAGCGTCGGCGTTTTGGGGAAAGTCTTATGCCTTTGAATATATATGTCAAACAATACCATTATACACCGTGTCCTGCCTAATGAAACATATTCTGTACACTCGGAATATTCAAGAAACTATATTTATGGGCCATGCATGCCGGTGGTGTCGGGAGTGTTGTCGGACTTGAACTCGCCGTTCAAGCTGAAGCCGGGGCCATTCGTGGAGCTCAACACCTGGAGTAGTGGGTTAGCGACAATCAGAGGGTGAAGGAGATGGTCGCCGACTTACCACCTCGTAGATCTCCTTGACTATGCGATCGTTCATGGCGACGGCATCCTTCTTGATCTGCTCCAGGGCGATCCGCATGTTGTCGCGCAATTGCTCCGGGGAGAAACCCAGCTGGCCGATGGGAAGACGAATGACGGCAGCACGCTCTCTGTAGGTCGTACCGCCACGTAGCATCTCGACGCGGGAGGCCACATCTTCGACCACCGTACCCATCTTTGCGCTGGGCATCAGACCGCGAGGACCCAGGAACCTGCCCAGGCCGGCTCTGCTCAAGGCCTCCAGACTGTCCGGATGGGCAATACAGCGATCGAAGGGGATGTTGCCGCCCTTCACCGCATCGAAAACCTCTTGCTCTCCGACCAGAACCGCACCCGCATCGCGGGCTTCCTTCTCCTGTTTGGAACCGGGGGGACAGATCACGGCGATTCGCGATTCCGTCGAAATCGAATGGGGCAATCGGAGCATGTTGCGGATGACGGGACCGTCTCGCTTGGTCTTCAGGCGGATGTGCAGTTCATACTTGGAGACCGTGGGCTGGCGGCCGACTTCGAAGGCGCGGATATATCTGCAGTCCCGAGGGTGAGTGATCAGCTATTGTGTCTGGTCGAATGACAGTGCCATTGGCAGGTACACATACCGCATCGCATCGCACAGCGCAAATTGCTCCATATCCTTCAGATTATGCTGCGTGAATTCCTTGTTACCCTTTTTGCTGCCCTTGACCTTGGGCTTGTCCTTTTTGTTTTTGTAACCCTGGCTCTGGGCTCTTTTGGAGCTCGCCTTGGAGGCCCATCGCGTCTGCTGAAAAGTGGAAACGGTGGAAACGACCGAGGCCAAGGGGCCAGGTCGCAGGGCAGATCGACACGAAGAGACCAACCCCCGTGCCGCAGTGGGCAGCAGTGAGTTTAACGACGACGACGACATGGCGGCAGGCGTGTTGACCCCGGATTCTGAATGACTGAACGATGGGAAAGCCAAAGCCAATGTTTTTTGGCCGCCGACGGGAAATCGAGCAAGTTCCGAGTCCGGGCGGCCTGGAAAGGCGGAGAAACAATACCGCCGGCGGAATCCCGATTGAGTCCCAAAAAGTTGCCCCTCCTCCGTCTCTTCCCCGCCCGCCTTTTGTTTCTTCCCTTCTTCCCATCATCATCCAATTCAATTCTTACGAAGAAGTGAAGAGAGATGTCGCAGTTTCAGTTGACCTTGGCCACTCGCGCCAACCCGGCCGCTTTGCTGCCTGTCCTTCTGGTTGCCACTTCCCTCAACCAGGAGCAGGAGGTGGTTGCTATCAACTACGAAGATAGCGCTGTCTTGAGCACTGGGGACAAGGCCACGGTCGAACTCACCGGTGCCAACGGCTCGCCTGTCTATGGCTCCGACAATGCGATCAAGGAACTGCGTGCTGCTTTTCCTTTCCTGAACGCCAAGGATGAGAAGCTGGTACGTGGGCATGAAGACCGTCCAATCGCACGTGGTTCGACGTCTACTAACCACTGCATTATAGGAGACCGAATGGCTCTCTCAGCTCGAGACTTTCACCACTCTCGACTTCAAGACCCTCGAACCTCAGCTCCAGCGTCTGAACACCCACCTCCTCCTGCGCTCTTTCGTCGCTGGTTACTCGCTCTCGACTGCCGACCTCGCCATCTGGGGTGCTCTCCGGGCCAACAAGGTTGCCATCTCCCCTGTGCGCAAGGGTGCTCTGATCAGCCTGACCCGGTGGTTCAACTTCATTGATGAGCTCTGCCCCTGGGCCGCCACTGCCCTCGAGTCCATGAACGCCGTCGCCAAGGAGAAGAAGACCGCCAAGGCCAAGGAGGGAGCCAGTTACGACATCAACCTCCTCAACACTGATAAGGGTGTGGTGACTCGCTTCCCCCCCGAGCCCTCTGGATACCTCCACATTGGACACGCCAAGGCGGCTCTCCTGAACGACTACTTCGCCCACGAGAAGTATGCTGGAACCCTGCTGGTCCGTTTCGATGACACCAACCCGTCGAACGAGAAGCTGGAATTCCAGGACGCCATCATCGAGGATCTGGCCCTTATGGGAATCAAGCCGGACCGGTTGAGCTACACCAGTGACTACTTCGACGAGCTCTACGAGTATGCTATCCGCATCATCAAGGAGGGACATGCCTATGCCGATGATACCGACAAGGAGACCATGGCCGAACAAAGAATGGTCGGCGAGCCCAGCAAGCGCCGTGACGCATCGGTCGAAGAGAGTCTTGCTCGCTTCGAGGAGATGAAGCAGGGAACTCCCGAGGGACTGCGGTGGTGCATTCGGGCCAAGATCTCCTACGACGCCCCCAACAAGACGCTTCGTGACCCCGTCATCTACCGATGCAACGTCGCGGAGCACCACCGCACTGGCACCAAGTGGAAGATCTACCCCACGTACGACTTCGCATGCCCGATTGTTGACGCCAAGGAGGGTGTCACCCACGCTCTGAGAACCATCGAGTACCGTGACCGCAATGCTCAGTACCAGTGGTTCCTGGACACCCTCAAGCTCCGCCATGTGCAGATCTGGGACTTTGCCCGCATGAACTTCGTGCGGACCCTTCTGTCCAAGAGAAAGCTCACCAAGCTGGTCGAGTCCGGCGCCGTCTGGGGCTGGGACGACCCGCGCTTCCCCACCATCCGGGGTATCCGCCGTCGCGGCATGACGATCCCGGCTCTGCGCGAGTTCATCCTGAAGCAGGGCCCTAGCAAGAACATCGTGAACCTCGACTGGACCCTCTTCTGGGCCACCAACAAGAAGTACATCGACCCCGTTGCCCCGCGCCACACCGCCCTGTTCAAGAAGCAGCTGGTCAAGGCCAAGCTGAACGGCGCGCCCGCCGCGTACACCGAGGACAAGCCCAAGCACGCGAAGAACCCGGCCATCGGCACCAAGAAGGTGACCTTCAGCGACTCGGTCCTGTTCGACCAGGAGGACGCCAAGACCTTCAAGCAGGACGAGGAGATCACGCTGATGGCGTGGGGCAACGCCATCGTGCGCAAGATCGAGACCGACGCCGCCACCGGCGCCGTCACCGCGCTGGAGCTCGACCTCCACCTCGCCGGCGACTTCAAGAAGACCGAGAAGAAGGTCACCTGGCTCTCGGCCGACCAGCAGCTCGTCCCCGTCGAGCTGGTCGACTTCGACTTCCTGCTCAACAAGGACACCATGACCGAGGAGGACACCCTCGAGGCCGTCCTCAACCCCCACACCGAGTTCCGCGACGAGGCCCTCGCCGACGCCAACGTCGCCGACCTCAAGGAGGGCGACATCATCCAGTTCGAGCGCAAGGGCTACTACCGCCTCGACCGCCCCTACGCCCCCGGCCAGCCCGCCGTGCTGTTCAACATCCCCACCGGCAAGGCTGGTAAATAGATCGCTTCCGCTTTTTAAAAGACGTGTAGACAGACTATGAAGATATGAAGAATATAGTTCCTGAATTTATGCTGCGCAGCTACCGTGTTCTGGAGAGCCCTGCCCAGCCCGGCTCGGCTCGGGACCACCTTATAGATAAGACTTTGACCCAGGTACCTCTGAATCCGTCGAGCTGCTGGCTATCTACTGGCTACCTGCTAAATGGTCATGTAAAGACAAGCTAGATTGGTATGTATTACGAATAAGAGCCACTGGAAGCTAGACGCAGCGTTGTCATGAAACCAGCTTATTAGACTGCCATTGAAGGGCAAGAAGGGGGAAAAGGAAGGAAGAGATTGTGAGAGAGAGCCAGATTGAATAGAAAGGCTAATAGAACACGACCTCTTTTCTTTATAACTCACACACATATGACATGGTCTCAATACATGACTCCGAAAGGAAGGGGAGAGAAGAACCCCTATGTCCAGTGTTCCAGCAAGATAGCCCCCCACCCTCTCCCCATCCGGACCTCCCTAGGAAGGTCACGACGACGGAAGCAGCCAACAGCCGACGGCCGACAGCTTCAAACTAGCAGCCCGCCAGCTCCCTCCACATCCACTTGGTCTCCGCCTCCTCCTCCTTGGAGCCGACCTCGGTGCCGGCGCCGAACTCTTGCCCCACGACGCAGACCAACCAGACGTCGTTCTTGGTGGCGTCGAGGAAGCGCTCGGTGGCCGAGTTCTTGGGGTAGATGCGGCGCCACTCGTCCCAGATGCGGTAGGCCTCGTCGCCCCAGGCGCGGAAGCTGACCTCCTCGATGATGGTGGGCGTGACGATCTCCTTGCCCCGGAACACGCCCCAGGTGACGGCGTTGACGTTGGCGGGGTTGATGTCGATGGGGTCGGGGTCCTCGGCGTTGGAGCCGGGCAAGGAGGACTCGAAGTCGCCGCGGGCGTTGGTGGCGAACCAGGCCAGCCTCTCGTGGCCGTGGCGCTCGAAAAGCGGCTTGAGGACCGTCTGGTAGTCCGCGCTGGGGCAGAAGAACTCGACGAACGGTTTTTGGAACACGAACCCTTCCCCGGGCGGGCCCCAGCCGAAGATCGGGTCGTCGCTGCGCACGCCGTTGATGGCCGGCTGCGAGGCCAGGGTCCACCAGCCGCGCTGGTCGATGAGCCGCAGGAGTTCGGGCCGGATGATCTCCGTCTCAGCGTTGAGCGTCCCGGAGCCCTCCTCGGCGCCGCCTTCGCTCCACGGTACGATGTACAGCTCGCCGGACACGTGGCGCCGGAAGAGCGCGCTGATGTCGTCGCGGGTCACCGGGTAGCCCCAGACTTTGTGGGCCACGGCCGGCAGGATGTGGAGGGAGGGCCCGTAGCCGTCGATCTCGCCGAAGGCGGGCGAGCGCGCATCACCCCATCGTCCGTTGGGGAAGTCGTCCCAGGTCGCTTCTCGTCCGAGGGCGCCGAGACCCTCCGAGATCTGCAACGTCGTGCTGCGGTCCGGGGGCATGGCGGGCAGACCGGCGCTGAGCGCGGTGGCTTCGTGGCTGACGGATTCTCGCGAGGATACGTCCGACGGCTGTAACTTGTCGACAATGACGCGGTTGTGGGGCATGGAGCTGACCGAGGAGCGGCGGCTGGCGAGCGCGAGCGCGGGGGTCTCGAGGCGGGCGGCCGAGTATGCTGCGGAGTCTTCGATGGGTTCGTCATATTCCGTGTACGGACCGATGAGGTCGCAGCGCTCGAGCAGGAACGACACTGTCTTCTCGAGGTTGAGCGTGTAGAAGTGGAAACCACGCAGGCCGGGGGTGGGGATGCTGCGGATGCCGTCTACCAGATCGCAGACGATGTCGACACCGGCGCGCTTGACGGCGTCGTCGTCGTGCTTGATCTCTTCCAACTTGGACAGAATGTGCGGGGGAATTTTGACATGGCTCAGCTTCGTCACGCGCGTCAGGATCTTGTAGCTGTGAAGGGGCATCAAGCCGGGGATGATGGGGATGGTCTTGAAGGCGCCGGATTCGTGGTTTCGGAGCATGTTCTCGAACTTGGTGTAGGCGTCAATGTCGTAGGTCAGCTGAGTCATGATGAAGTCGGCGCCCGCCTGGGTCTTCTCGACCAGGTATGGCACGTCCCTGGCCGGGTCCTGGCCGTCCTGGAAGTTGTCTGCTGGGTGCCCCTCGGGGTAGGCAGCCACACCGATACAGAAGTAGTCGCCGTGGTGCTTGCGGATGTAGCGCACCAAGTCCACCGCAAAGGTAAAGTCCTTGTTGCTGTCGTCCTCGCCGTGCATGTTGTATTCCTCGCTGCGGGGCGGGTCACCACGGAGGGCGAGGATGTTTCTAATGCCCAGAACCTTGGCTTCCTCCAGCGCCTGGTCCACCAGGGCGCGGCTCATGTTCGTGCACGTCAAGTGTAAACATGTGGTCAACTGCAGTTGGCGCTGACAGATCTCAGCCAGTTCCAGGGACCGTTGCGCGGTACTTCCTCCAGCACCCCAGGTGACGGTGACGAACAAGGGACGAAGGGCCTGGGCCATACGCTCCAGACGGGCTTGAAGGTTGGCGAAACCCTAATGGCGAAACCATGATCAATCAGTATATGTGGCTTTGGGTTGGAGTCATTCTGCGGTGCGGGGAGAGGGAAATGAATGCCCCACCATCTTGGTCTTGGGAGGGAAAAACTCCAGCGAGAAGTAATTCGCATCGGGCGGCAAAGCCGCAATCTTATCGGTAATCTTCTCCATGGTGAAGCCAGGCTCGTCTGCGGGTAGCTAGTAGGAGACGATGGGCGAGAGAAAGAGGGAGAAGTGACCGAGGAGAAGGAGGCGCAAGAGAAGAAGGGCGGCGGCGGTGGTGGTGGTGGTGGTGGTGGTGGTGGGGAAGAAGAAGATCTGCTTCTGGCGTGGGACTCTGAGGGGCCCTCCGGAAGAGGCAAAATGACGAACTGCCGATCTGGTTTGGCGACCCCATCTTCATCCTCTACCCGGTCACTGTACTTGGTGATGTGACTAAGTGTAGTATATTTCACTATTTGTACATGCGTACATGCAATCACTCATCCTGACGGTTTGGTGTGACATATTCGTCGATGCATGCTTTTTTTGTCTTGACCGACTGCCTGCATAAGGTTATGCATTGACTGACTGACTCTGGGCTTGGCTGCTGGATGCTCCACGAGACAATTGGGCGTGTGAGAAATTTGTGAACCATGGAATTCTGGTTGCAAAAGGGGTAAAAGCATGAGAAGGCGGACAATTGGATTAATGACGACAATGTATAGGATATTGAACAGTGTTCATTGTTCTGTTCAGGAGAATAGAATCCAACTATAGAGATTAAATCAATTAATCGACCATCACTTATGCAAACAGGGCAAACATCCACCACCACCACCACCACCACAACGAGTGGATGATAAGTTACTCAAGAGTCAAGACAAATGCAGTCCAACTCAGACATACATACATACATACTCCCTTCCTGCAGTCGGTCAAGCTGTCAACCTGTCAATGTACCACCCCTGATCCAATTTCAACTTCCAGCCAACCGATCAGGATTCCCTAGACGAAACCTTGAATCCCACCTTCCGGTGTCTCCTCACCCAACCGGCCGCCGACGGGAATGACAACGCCATAACCCCGAGAACAAGAAAATGGCCTCCTCTCAACGCTCAATCTCCCGTCTCACCCAATTCTCCTTCTCCTTCACCCCCTTCACCTCCTTCACCTCCCACCTCAAGCCCCCATCCCGACGGTACATCTCGACCTCCCCATCTCCACCCGCCGCCCCGAAAGACCTCCGCGCGCGCCTGCAGCGATTCAACGACCGCCTTCCCCGGTTCCTACGCACCTACACCACCCCGCTCCTCGGCGCGCCCGCAACGCACGTCACCTCGTTCCTCATCCTCCACGAGCTCACCGCCATTGTCCCCTTATTCGGGCTGGCGGGCGCCTTCCACTACGGCCACTGGTTGCCCGACCTGACCGCCAGCGAGTCCTTCCAGCAGGGCACGCAGCGGTTCCAGCGGTGGCTGCGCAAGAACGGCTGGGTGGATGCGGATACGCGGGTGGATCTGGCCGCTCTCGAGGGCGGTGGAGACCTGGGGGCGAGGCTGACTCTTTCGGAACGCGTGGCCGGGGAGAGTAGCAGCAGCAGCAAACCCCAAACGGAAGGGGTGCGTCTCGTGCTGGAGTTTGCGACGGCGTACACGGTGACCAAGTTTCTCCTGCCGGTGCGGATTGTGGCGAGTGTCTGGGCGACGCCGTGGTTTGCGAGGGTGGTGCTTGGGCCCCTGGGGAAGGGGGTTAGGGGTCTTTGGGGGAGGAAGTAGATTGCGGGTGCTATGATGCTGAGCGCCGTGCTCTACCGGGCGGGAAGATTGTATAGTACGGATGGAGGTAAAAATAAATAGAGTTAGATCGGGAAATGACTTGTATTTCTCATGGGGGCTTTTATTGTTTATGGACAATTGCATCTAAGTAGCGCTACATCCCTGAAACTGGAGGGTCGGTAGGCTCCGAAATGCTAAAGCGGAGATGAGACATTTAAGCCTTCTCGTAGATCCAGTCGAACTGGCTCTGCTTCCAGCTCTGGAGCTCCTCGGGCTTGAACCAGAGGGCAATCTCCTTCTTGGCGTTCTCGACGGAGTCGGAACCGTGGCAGACGTTGCGGCCGACATCCTGGGCAATTGTCAGTGGTGTCCTTGGTCTCCATGGATAGAAAGGCTCTTACGATGGCGTAGTCACCACGGATGGTGCCGGGGGCGGAGGCAAGGGGGTTGGTGGCACCGAGGATGGCTGATCGACATTGTTAGTATCGCTGTAGTAGCATGATCCGGGGAGAGAAGTCTTACTGCGGCCGGTCTTGACGGCATCACGGCCCTCCCAGACCATGGCGCAGATGGGGCCGCTCAGCATGTCTGTTTCAGAAGATTAGCATGTGTTTGTTGTATCAGCTATTCGAGCTACTCACAGGAGACGAGTCCCTTGAAGAAGGGCTTGTCGCTGAGGTCAGCGTAGTGCTGCTCGAGGTGCTGCTGGGAAGGAGAGCACAGCTTCATGGCAACGAGCTTGAAGCTGCAGGACAATTAGCATGGCTGGGGATGACAACAATCAGCATTGAGGGACACCTACCCACGGTTCTCGAAGCGAGAGAGGATGGGGCCAATGAGTCCGCGCTGGACACCATCGGGCTTGATGGCAATGAAGCTGTGTCCGGTGGTTAGCTTCGAGGTCAATGCAGATGAGCGTTGAGGTCAAGTGCTGTCAATGTAGGTCGGTAGTCGAGACATAGTACAGAGAAGAGGAGACCAGTCAAACGCATGAGAAAGAGGGATGAGGAGCATCAACTTACGTCTGCTCGTTGGACATTTTGAAGGATGTGGATGATAACGATTCACGGAGATTCGAATGAGAGGAGGAAAAGGGAAAGGAAGCAGAGCCGGCGTGAGTTGGGCGAAAAATATAAGGAGGGACCGCAAACGCTGTGTGGGGCTCGACGGAAAGGGACGCAAAAGGAGGGGCAGTGGAAAGTGAGGGCCTTGTGGCCTGGAGCTGCCAGCTGAATGGCCTGATGGCCTGATGGCCTGGCCGCCTCACCGCCTCAGGTGTCGAAACCCCAACCTCCCGATCCAGTCTAGAGCCACACTAAACCCAATCCAGGGAGCTTCCGTCACGGTCATCGCCAATCTGGCCAGGCTGGAACTATTCACATGTCACTGCACTCTTATTCAAACGTCCCAGAGTCTGCCGCTTCTTCATTTGACCGTCACCTCTGGTAGATGCAGGTCCTCACCCCTGGTGACTGGTGAAAGTTATTGTTTTCAGAGATTGAGTGTCTCTGATTGCATCCTATCTATTAAGCTCGCAACATGGCCGGCTCCCGGCCATCGTCCCCCCGTTGGACCCTCTTATTGTCGTTGGTGATTGTCCTTGGATGTCTCGTCATCCCAGGATGTAAGTTCCCCTCAAGAGCCTTTGCTCCTGTGCATAGACCTGACCGCAACGTATAGTCTCCGTGAAACACGAGAGTTTCAAGACATGCTCACAGTCGGGGTTCTGTAAGCGGAACCGAGCGTTCGCCGACGATGTCACCGCGAAGGGCGCAACTTGGTCCTCCCCTTACGAGCTCGAATCCTCCTCCATCCAATTCAAGGATGGACAGCTCCACGGAACCGTTCTCAAATCTCTATCCGCGGACGAAAAGGTCCGGTTGCCCCTCGTGATCTCTTTCCTGGAGTCAGGCGTTGCACGGGTCACCGTCGATGAGGAGAAGCGCTTGAAGGGCGAAATCGAGCTTCGACACAACAGCCCGGCACGCAAGGAACGATACAATGAGGTCGAGAAATGGGCTTTGGTTGGTGGCTTGGACTTGAGCAAGACCGCGGCCTTGGAGCCAGAAACCGAAGCTGGAGTTACCCGGGTCTTGTACGGTCCAGACAACAAGTTCGAAGCAATCATTCACCACAACCCCTTCAAGGCGGAATTCAAGCGGGATGGACAAACCCACGTCCAATTGAACCATCAGGGATACTTGAACATGGAGCATTGGCGGCCTAAGGTCGAGGCTCCGGAGGGCAGCGATCAAGAGCCTTCGGAAGACGAGAGCACCTGGTGGGAAGAGAGCTTCGGAGGTAACACGGACTCGAAGCCCAAGGGCCCCGAGAGTGTCGGATTGGACATTACCTTCCCTGGCTACAGCCATGTTTTCGGTATTCCCGAGCACGCCGACTCCATGTCTTTGAAGCAGACTCGGTAAGCGGACCCGCTATCTATATCATGAAGGCGCTGACCGAATCTCAGCGGTGGTGATGGCAACCACAATGAACCTTACCGCATGTACAACTCGGATGTGTTTGAGTATGAGCTCAACAGCCCGATGACCCTCTATGGCTCCATTCCATTCATGCAGGCTCACCGTAAGGACTCTACCGTCGGCGTCTTCTGGCTGAACGCCGCAGAGACCTGGGTAGACATTGTCAAGGCCACCTCGTCTCCCAACCCTCTTTCCCTTGGTGTGGGCGCCAAGACAGACACCCAGAGTCACTGGTTCTCTGAGTCTGGCCAGATCGATGTTTTCGTTTTCCTGGGCCCGACACCGCAAGACATCAGCAAGTCATATGGTGAACTCACCGGGTTCACTCAGTTGCCTCAACATTTTGCTATCGCGTACCACCAGTGTCGCTGGAATTACATCACCGATGAGGATGTCAAGGAGGTCGATCGCAACTTTGACAAGTACCAGATCCCCTACGACATCATCTGGCTGGACCTCGAGTACACTGATGACAGGAAGTACTTCACCTGGGATCCGCTTACCTTCCCTGATCCTATCAGCATGGAGAAGCAGCTCGATGAGTCTGAGCGTAAGCTCGTGGTTTTGATCGATCCTCATATCAAGAACAAGGATGGGTACACTATCTCGGAAGAACTGAAGAGCAAGAACTTGGCCACTAGGAACAAGGATGGCGAGATCTATGATGGCTGGTGTTGGCCTGGCTCGTCGAACTGGATTGATACTTTCAACCCGGCAGCCATCAAGTGGTGGATGGGCTTGTTCAAATATGATAAGTTCAAGGGCACCCTGTCAAATGTCTTCATCTGGAATGACATGAACGAGCCATCCGTTTTCAACGGCCCCGAAACCACTATGCCCAAGGACAACCTGCACCATGAGAACTGGGAGCATCGCGATATTCACAATGTGCATGGTGTCACTTTGGTCAATGCTACCTACAATGCATTGTTGGAGCGCAAGAAGGGCGAAGTCCGCCGACCCTTCATTTTGACCCGCTCTTACTATGCCGGTGCTCAACGGATGTCAGCCATGTGGACGGGTGACAACCAGGCGACCTGGGATCACTTGGCTGCCTCGCTGCCAATGGTGTTGAACAATGGTATCGCGGGTTTCCCGTTTGCCGGTGCTGATGTCGGTGGCTTCTTCCAGAACCCGAGCAAGGAACTCTTGACCAGGTGGTACCAGACCGGTATCTGGTATCCGTTCTTCCGCGCCCACGCTCACATTGACACCCGCAGACGCGAGCCGTACTTAGTTGCTGAGCCTTTCCGATCCATCATTGCGCAGGCCATCCGCCTGAGATACCAGCTCTTGCCTGCCTGGTATACCGCCTTCCACGAAGCTTCGGTGAACGGGATGCCGATTGTGCGGCCCCAATACTATGTTCATCCTACCGACGAGGCAGGCTTTGCTATTGACGATCAGCTCTATCTCGGCAACACGGGTCTTCTTGCCAAGCCGGTGGTGGCAGAGGATGCTACCAGTGTTGACATCTACCTTGCTGACGACGAGAAGTACTATGATTACTTCGACTATACCGTCTACCAAGGAGCAGGCAAGCGGCATACTGTGCCCGCTCCTATGGAGAAGATACCTTTGCTGATGCAGGGCGGCCATGTCATCCCTCGTAAGGATCGCCCACGCCGCAGCAGCGGACTGATGAGATGGGATCCCTACACTCTTGTTATCGCTTTGGACAAGAACGGCCACGCTGACGGTACCCTCTACGTTGATGATGGCGAGACGTTTGACTACGAGCGTGGCGCTTACATCCACCGCCGATTCGCCTTCCGTGATTCTGCTCTGTCGTCCGAAGATCTGGGTGTGAAGGGTCCCAAGACGAACGAATATGTGAAGAAAATGGCTGGGGTTCGCGTGGAGCGGGTCATTGTTGTCGACCCACCCAAGGACTGGCAGGACAAGGCCAGCGTGACGGTGATTGAGGAGAACGCCAAAGCTGCCACCACCGCCTCGATTGAATATCACAGCCAGCAGGACGGTAAGGCTTCGTATGCGGTGGTCAAAAACCCGAACGTGGCCATTGGCAACTCGTGGCGGATTGAGTTTTGATTTTGGGAGCGATAGACGAGTGGATTCCGATAGTATATCAAACTCCAGGCCCATTCTGGCCAAGGCTACAGTGTCAACAAGCTCGAGTAGGATAGTGGTACCTCGTAATGTCGAGCCAAGTGGTGAAGTGGTGAATAAGCACCGTATTGTGACCCGATAGGGACGAGACTCGATTTTTGGCGCCGATCAGTGGGGCTGAGTCAGCGGGCGCCAGGGGGAAAAGTAAAAGGGAGGAAAGACGCATCCGGTGGTGGCTCAACTCTCGAGGGGTTGGAGATCTGACACGGCCGTTGCAAGCAATCGTTTCATTCTCTTCGTTTCTTCCAGCGTGGCTTAGGATATCGGTGTGTTTTGCGCGCGACTCCTCTTTTGGCCGACAGTTCTAGATCGTCTCCGGTCCACCGCAATCTCCGCTCTCAACACCTGGATTTGGCTGTGACAAAACACCTTGTCCTCATACGCTTCGACGGGCTATTGAACGCACCATGAACCTCTTATCGCAAGCCCTTGAATATGGAGCTCCTCTATTGTACGCTTCGATTTCTGCTGTTGGCGTGAACAGACCACTGATCAATCATCTCAAACAGTATCATGACCTCGCCGGTCACCTCATATGCGGACCAAATCCTCAGCATCCACCGCAGCAGAAGCTCGGCTGGCTTCTCCATGGACATACCGTTGATTATGCTTATTGCGTCGATTCTGAAGTAAGACGTGTCTTGGGGCAGGGAAGCGACGGGGACTGACACCTAATACTTAGGGTCTTCTACTGGTTCGGCGCCAAGTACTCTCTTTCGCTCCTCATCCAGGCCGTCCTCACGATCGGAGTGCAGATCATCCTGTTGAAGGTAGCACTCGACAACCGGCCGGCCCCTGGATTGAAGAATGGAGTGGAGCACGTCCCCTTCAGCAGCGTGGACAGCGGGCCAGGGTTCACGAGACCGTATGACTTTTGGCAGTGGCGGAGCGCGAAGCCGTATGTTTCCTTGTTTTCTCTCAAAACCACGCGATCTGACTGCTGACCCGACGAATGCGCAGTTACTGGATGTTCCTCGCGTACTTCACCGTCGCCCTCGCCGTCGTTCAAGTCTTCCTTCCGCCGCTCGCCTACTCGCAGTCCTACATCGGCCTGCTGGGATACGTCGGCCTCGCGGTGGAGGCGACGCTGCCGCTGCCGCAGGTGATCAAGAACCATCAATCGCGGTCGTGCGTGGGGTTCCGGCTGTCGGTGGTTGCGGCGTGGATTCTGGGTGATATCACGAAGCTGAGCTACTTCTTCTGCAGCGCGGAGGTGATTCCCTGGTCGTTCCGGCTGTGCGCGATGTTCCAGTGCATCTGCGATTTGTATCTGGGACTGCAGTTTTGGATGTATAGTGGACCCTCGTTTGGGGCTGCGGGCAGTCCTTCGCGGGGGGCGAGTGAGGGATGGGAGGTTGAGGAGAAGGATATTCGGATGACCTGATGGCTCCGTGATGTGTAGATAGATATGGCAGTTTGCTGTAGGGCTAGATTCTGCAATTGGATCTCAGACTACACAGATCTGTCTATAGAGTTTTAGATATCTTTAATTGCTATTGTACTTGCAGTGAGCATTAACGAAACGAGTGGAAACGGGACCCCCTCTCCGTCCGATCGATCGCCCGGCGGGCGGCAGATGACATGCCGCTCTGTCCGCGGGGTCATCCATTCCCCCACCATCCATCCCACCCAATCTTTCGGTCTACAATTGCCTGTTTCTTGGTGCAGTACCCCAAAGCATCACAAGCTCTCAATCATGGCCTCAAGCACAGAAACAATCCGAATTGGCTATGTGCCAGGTACGTCTTCCCTTCTTAGTATTCCAGCGAGACCACCATCAGCACCTCTCATACATCCAAGCCATCCTCCCGCGAGAGCAATCAAACCCTCCCACCAACCCCTCCACCGCCCATATCTCCCAGACTTTCTCCAAGGATGCAGAACACTCACAAGAAATAGAGCACTACCTCGGCCCCCTGCACCTGGCCCTCCGCTCCTCCGCCGCCCACCTCCCGTTCGAAGTCCGCCTGGTCCCCTTCCCCTCCGGCACGGGCCACATGATCACCTCGCTCCGCGACAAGGAGATCGACCTCGCCATCGGCCTGACGGAAGGGTGGGTGGCCGGGCTGGTGGGCAAGCAGCAGGCGCCCAAGGACTCAGCGACGGACGGCTACAAGATCGTGGGCCACTGGGTGGACACGCCGCTGCGGTGGGCGATCGTCACCGGGCGCGAGCGGGCGGAGATTCACGGTGTAGAGGATCTGAAGGGCGGGAGGGTCGGTGTTAGTCGGTTGGGAAGGTGAGTTTCCCCCTCCTCCTCCTCCTCCTCCTGCTGCAGTGCTATTGTCCTATGACAAACCTACCGAGGATGCCACGACTGACACTGCTTGGTGCTTGATGTCTGGTGGTGAAGCGGCTCGCACATCATGTCCTTCGTCCTCTCGCAGACCCACCACTGGTCCGAGACGGACACCCTCACCCCGACCATCCTGGGGCCGTTCGGGTCCCTGCGCGACGGGGTCACCGGCTCCGACCCTGCATCGTCGTCGGCGACCACCGCCCCGACCGCGGACTTCTTCATGTGGGAGGAATTCACGACGAAGCCGTACTTCCGGCCCACCGCCGACCACCCCCACCCGCCGCTGAAGAAGATCGGCGAGATCTATACGCCCTGGCCGTCGTGGATGATCGTGGCGTCGACGGCGACGTTCGCGGGCGATTTGGGGAGCGATGCGCGACTGGCGCGGCTGTTTGAGGTGTTGGACCAGGGGATCGCGGAGTTTGAGGCGGATCGCGAGCGGGTGGTCACGCTGCTGGGGACCGGGGAGCTCGGGTGCACGTATGGCGAGGAGGATGCGCGCGAGTGGATGAAGGATGTGCGCTTTACGAAGGGGACGCGCGGGGTCCAGCGGGCGGTGGTGGATGGGGTGGTGGATGTGTTGAAGGTTGCGGGGGTTATTGATGGGGGGTTGGAGAATGAGGCGGCTTTTGAGCGGCTGGTGGGGATTGCGCAGTAGCTCCACGGGCAGTTTGTACACAGTATAGGTTAGTATCTCGGCGCATGATTTCCATATCTCGTGCGACGAGGGTCAATGCTATTCGCGTCGGGTGTGGTTCCACAAAGATGTCCTGCTGTTTTTCGACCCTCATCATAAGGCAGAAGGATCTGTGGGTAGCACAGGTGGCCCCAATGACCTCACTATCCTGTCGCTGTAGCGGTCGCTGCAGCCTGCAGCCTGCAGCCTACAGTCTCCCTCAACCCGGACCCCCCCATACATCCAGTCTCAACCCCAAAGAGACAGAGCCCTGCTCCGCATCGACCTTAGCCCCAGGGATCCAGCATACCATATATCCCCAGGCCAACACCGTCCCCGTCCCCGCATTCCTACCCGCCATCAGTTTATGGATCCTATCCGCAACCGTCACCGCAAATAGAATTGAGGTTGTTGTGAAACAACCCTCTAGCACTGCCGTCATTCGCAGGTACGCAGGTACACACGCACAGGATCTGGGTCTGGTCTGTCTTGTCCGTGCGCAGGATTCGCCCGTCCCCGTGGACAGATAGACAGGGCCGAGAGCCGGTTGCCCGTTTGCCGTTTGCCGTTTGCCGTTTGCACGTTCCAGTTCCATCCCTGTGCTTGTTCTTGTTCTTGTTCTTGTTCTGTTGCGGGAGTTTGTGTTTGTGTTTGTGGTGCTGTACTACTCGATGTTTACTTGCCTTTCCAGATTGGTTGGTTCTTGTTGGTGGTGGTGGTTGTATACACTGTCCGGAGAGCAGAAAGTCTAATGCGATCGATCATCCTACCATATCATTCAGCATCGGGGATGGTCGTGGTCGAGTGCGCGGATCACACGCCCCGCACGCACCTACTGATGATACTGACCTCAAGTAACAGTGACAGTGACAGTGACAGTGAGGGTATGATAGGACTCGGAAGCCATGAGTGCGTGATTTGACCACCGCTTCAGAGCCTGGACCCGACGCGGGATGGAAGCGGTTTCCCCCCCCCCCCCCCCTTCCCTCTTACTTACCCCGGTCAATTGATCGGGGATTTCTCTTGTCCCTTGCATGAGGGGCGCGTGGCTTCTGCAGATGTCGGGAGAGGGAGAACGATACAGGAACAGGAAGTGGAAGTTGAAGGTGAAGTGGATCGGGGTCACCTTTGCGTCACTCGTTGGGGATGGTGGGGGGTTTGGGGCATGGCGATTGAAGGTCCAGAGTTCTGGAAGTCTGGGGGTTTCGCCGGGAAGGGGGAATTTGGTTTGGTTCTGGATTTGAGGCGGGTGGGGGTGGGGGTTGTGGGCTGAAGACGGTGGGTGCGGTGGGTTGGTTGAGATGGACTGTACTGGTTTGTTTGTGAGGTGGTGATGGTGGTGGTTATCATGGCTGAAGCATTAGGGCTAATGCGGTTGGGTTAGTTCCCTCCTAGTTCTACTACAAGCTACACGCTACAATATCTACTACTTCCACCAGGGCTTTCCTCTCTCTCATATCTGTGACCATATCCCCAGACATGAGTTGGGTCCTACCAAACTCGACATTCTTCCTCGAGGCCAGTTGCCCAGGGATAAGGATAAGGAATGCGAACTCGGCCCTGTCCTGCCCTGCCCTACCCCGACTCCCAAACCAGTCACCCCTCTCTCTCTCCGCCTACACGCCCACCACTATCCCAATCACAGGCACGGCTACGTATCGATGACAGTTCCGGCCGTCAGCGGGGGATGCTCGCCCCTCGCCCCGTCCTCCTGGCTCCTCTTCTGTCCGGCTGCGCGTGTGTCTGGAAGTGTCAGGAATGTGTGGATGGTCCGGGCCCTGACGATCCCGGAAAGAACCATATTCTCGATCAGGGCTGTGCCATGCGATCCGAACGCATGACTATGACAGTCAGGGAGAGTTCGACTGATATCAGATGGGTGACCGGTTTAGGGTTGTTGACGTTTACGTTTACGTCTTTAAGGTTGGCCGTTTAGAGGGAATATGGGGGTCATGGAGATATAGGGATATAAAGTCGAGGGTTTTCTCGAGGGCTGGATGGAAGGTGAGGGTATTCGGAACGAGATTCGACTGTCGATACAGACGTACTGGCTGAGGGGAACCATTGTCACCACTACCGCTACCACCAAGCACTACCTGGAGAAGCATCATCTATACCCTCTCTGTTCTTCGTTGCTGTGCTCAGACATTTATATTCATTCTTTTCCCGGTGTTGTATACCTCCAGCACACCTCCTTCCACTCGTGCGGTTGTCTATCGAAAGCAACACCACACCACACAGCACAATGCTCTTCCAGTCCCTCCTCGCCTGGACGGCGGCGTTGGCGTCGCTGGGCGGAGCGTACGCGAAACTCGATCTTTCGTCCCCGAACAATGTGGCGGTATACTGGGGTGGGTTGGACTTGATCCTGTGAAGATGGATGTCCGGACTGACTTAGGGCTAGGCCAGAATTCGTATCGGGGGTCGGGGAACTTGGCGCAGCAGAATCTGTCCTATTACTGCGACGGTATGTTGTCCACGGCTTGCCATGTGGCGCTGTGGATGAGATGAAGGGGCTGATTGGAGGCTAGATCCCAACATCGATGTCCTGATCCTTGCGTTTGTGATGCGGGTGAACGGGGCCGGCGGCGTGCCCGAATACGACTTCGCCGATACCAGCAAGGCTTGCCCCTTGTTCAATGGGACCAATTTGCCCAATTGTCCGCAGATCGGGTATGTGCCGTCCCGTCCGTCCGATAGATGAAGTTGACCCTCACTAACACTGGGACAGCAACGACATCACCACGTGCCAGAAGAAAGGCAAGACGGTGATTCTGTCCATCGGCGGGGCGACGTACAGCGAAGGCGGCTTCGCATCGGACGCGGCGGCGCAGGCGGGCGCCGACCTGGTCTGGCAGACCTTCGGTCCGCCGCCTGTCAACTCCTCCTCCTCCTCCTCCTCCTCCTCCTCAACCACAACCAAACCTCCTCTTCGTCCCTTCGGCAACGCCTCCGTCGACGGCTTCGACTTCGACTTCGAAGCCACCGTCAACAAGATGGCCCCCTTCGCCAACCGCCTGCGCGCCCTCGCCAACACCGACCCCAGCAAACAGTACTTCCTGACCGCGGCCCCGCAGTGCCCCTACCCCGACCTCGCCGACCAGGAGATCCTCAACGGCCCCGTCTCCATCGATGCCGTCTGGGTGCAGTTCTACAACAACCCCTGCGGCCTGACCTCGTTCCAGCCAGGCCAGACCACCCAGCCCTCGTTCAACTTCGCCCAGTGGGACACCTGGGCCAAGACCGTCTCGCAGAACAAGAACGTCAAGGTCCTCGTCGGCGCGCCCGCCAACACCGGGGCTGCGGGGTCCGGGTATGTCTCCATCTCGCAGCTGCAGCAGGTCATCCAGTACGCCAGGACCTTCAAGTCGTTTGGCGGCGTCATGCTGTGGGATGTCACCCAGGCGTATGGCAATCCCGGGTACTTGAGTGGGATCCGCTCCGCGTTGACGCAGAGTACGTCGCGAATTTATCATAAGTTTCGGTTTCCGGTGAGTGGGTTGTAGGGATGCCACTGGTGGTGGTGATGGTGGTGGTGATGGTTTCCCCGTGAGTGATGGAGAGTTCTTGTTTATATACAGTTCATGTACATCCTCGTGAGGGCTGTATATATGTCCGCAGTACCTGATGGATAGTTAGCTTGGCGTTGATATTGATACGAATATATACTTTATATTTTGGCATTTGCGAGGCAATATCCCGTGTTGGGTTGGGGAGGTGTTGGGTCTGTCTACTACAGATTGGATTGTGTATTGTAGTTGAGGTCGACCGCCTCGGCACTTCTACCACTTCTTCTTCTTCCCTGCCGCAATCCCTTCTTCACCATCTCTCTTTCTCTTTCTCCCCTCCTCACGTCTGTCTGACGCCGGCACGGAATCTTGCTTCGACTGCGTCCACCACTCCGTCTCCGTACCCGATTCCCTGTTTCACCCACGGACAACCCTGCACGATGGCCACACTGGTGAGATCATTGATCAGCGCGGTGCATGAACTATTTCCATAATCCGCTCAGCCCTGCCCGATCGACCTCACTTCTTCCCTGTTCGCCCTCCCAAACCCCTGGACCCTGACTACCAGTCTACCACTGACTCAGGTGACAATGACTAGACCATTGGCACGTCCTGCCTTGCCCCCGGCAAATCCACTCCCCCGACCTCACGGGAGCAACCTACTGTACATCCCGTTCATGGCGCGAGCGTGTTCATGGGTCTTGGCTGCAGCTGCAGTTTGCATTCGAGCTCAGCTGCACGATGTGATCGGCAACGACGGTACCTTTCCTCTTTCCATCCCCATCCCATCGAAGCAGTAGCAGCAGCAGCAGCAGCAGCCAGGGCCCATCACTGACCATCCCCAAAAGGCACACCCCCGTCCGAATTTCGGAGTCTCGTGCGCGATGAAGTACGACACGGCAACGATCGTGGACTGGACCCGACCATCACAACCGTCACGCCGGCGAGCGACCCAGCCCACCAACACAAGCTACTTCCGGGCGCAAGACGTGGACGGCACCGCGTACACGGCCCGCAAAAGTCGTGTTGGGCACGGGCTGCCGTCCGTGCCCGGGGCTGCAGGAAGCCTGGGGCCAGGGGGTGCACTGGTGCCCGTGGTGCGACCGACCTTAAGCGCTGGGGATCCTGGGGCCGCGGCCGGACCGGACGTGGTGGGGCAGCGTGCCGTGCTGGAGACGCACACGCTCACCACGGAGGTTGGTCGTGCTCGTCAACGTCAACGGCACCGCCGCCCTGGCCGCCAAGTACCCGGACTGGCGCGCGCAGCTCGCCGCGTGGGACGTCGCGGAGGGTCGGCGATGAGATGGAGCGGCTGTGGGAGCGGGTGCTGGGGTCGAGGGAGGACGCCTCGTAGAAGGAAGTCACAGTCTGTCCCGGTTCCAGAAAGCTATACCTACTTGGTGGGATGTACTGTATCATGTCCTGCTGGGCTTGCAGTCCTTAACCCTGGCAAGTCAGTGCGTATTCCAGCTCTGACTCGACTGCTCATCGACCAGAATAAACTCAAATCAATTCCCAATGACTGACCGGTCGGGCAGCCCTATATTAATTAAGTAAACAATTACCACCAGCAGCAGCAGCAGCAGCAGTAGCAGCAGCAAAGAAATCTCGCGTAACCGTAACCGTATCTTATATCCTCATCCTAACCCTAACCCAAACCACCCCTACTTCCCCCATCGACCTCTCTTCGGAACAATCCACCAACAACCCCCTTCCACCCCACCGAAACCACCCCCTCCCGCTCGACCACATACCGAGTAGACCGAGAATCACTCCAACTCCTCCTCCTCCTTGGAGGCCGCCAACGAGAAGCGGCCCTTCGGCTTCCCCGGCTCCTCATACTCCACGGTCAAGCGGGCCAAATGGCCCAGCAGATTCTCGATCTTGAGGTCGCCCTTGTCGCGCTTGGCGCGGCCCAGATTATCGAGCCACTTGAACTTGTTCAGCATGACATACACCAACGCGATGACGATCTCGACGCCCAGCGAGTAGCCCCACACCCGCACGACGGTGACGATATCCGTCCAGCCGTTGGTGGTTTCCACGAACTGGTCGGCGGGGATGGTGGGCATGTCCTCGTTGCTGAACCAGCCGAACAAGCAGAAGATTGTGGCCAGGACGTCGACCCCGAGAATCGCGGTCACTAGGTGGATGGACGGCCAGGTGTCCATGCCGCGGGTCACGAAGATGAGCCAGTTTTCGGTGAGGGCGACTTCCAGGAACAAAACTTCTTGGATGGAGCCCCAGTTCTGGATGATGCCGCCAGAAGGCAAAAACATCGTGCCGCGCACGACCCATGTGCCGAGGGCGAGGAGCAGGCCGAGGAGGACGGAGATGAACCAGATTTTCGGGAGTTGCCATTCCACTGGTCGCAGGTCGAAGGAGGCGTTGTCGTAGGCTACGGCGACTGTGGCGAGGTCGGCGAAGAGGGCCAGGAAGACGATCAGTTCCACGCGGATGCTCTCGTTGAGGATGATCATGCTGGTGACGAGGTAGATCTCCAGGTGCAGGCAGAGCGCGATGCGGTACTGGATGTAGGCCTTCATGCGGTGGAAGATCTGGCGCGCGACTTTGATGGAGTCGATGATGGTGGAGAGGCCGGGCTCGAGGAAGACGATGTCCGAGGCGGATTGCGCCGCCTCGGACGCGCCTTCGACCGCGATGCCGCAGTCCGCTTTCTTGAGGGAGGGCGCGTCGTTGACCCCGTCGCCGGTCATCGCGGTCAGGTGGCCCCGGTCCTGCAGCATCTGCACGACTTGGTATTTGTGCTCGGGGAAGACCTCCGCGAAGCCGTCGGCTTTCTCGACCAGGTCGCCCGCCATCGCCCCGCTCAGCCCGCCGTGGATCAGCTTGTCCGAGTTGTACACCTTGGTGCCGAGGGCGAGCATCTTGCACGTCTCCTTGGCGATCGCGATCGCGTCGCCCGTCAGCATCTTGACGCTGATGCCCAGGTTCTGCGCTTCCGTGATCGTCTGCGCCGTGTCCTCGCGCGGCGGGTCGAACATCGGCAGCATCCCCAAAAGCGTCCAGTCCTCGCCCTCCTTCTGCACGGCCACGCCCAGCGAGCGGAACCCGCGGTGCGCGAACTCCTGCGCCTTGGTCTTGTAGTGGTCTGCCGTCTCCTTGGAGCAGTTGGTCAGCTGCAGCACCGCCTTCGGCGCCCCCTTGGTGCACGTGTACCGCGTGCCGTCGCAGCTGGCGACCGTCACGATGCGCTTCGACACCGGGTCGAACGGCGTGAACTTCTCCGTCTGCCAGCCGCGGCGCAGAATCTCGCGCGCCTTCGGGTATTGACGGAGTGTGAGGATGGTCACCTTGTCGATCGGGTCCAGCGATTCGATGTTGTGCGACGAGGCCAGCACCGCCACCGCGAACATCCAGTCCACGTCCACGCCTTCCGCCACGTACGGCTCGCGGATGCTGAGCTTGTTGGCTGTCAGGGTGCCGGTTTTATCCGAACAGAGGATATCAACGCCCTGGGTTTTGTTAGTCGTCGCTCCATGTTTTGTCGGTGTTGTCTTGGGGGAGACGGGGGTAACGTACTGCCAGGGATTCGATGGCTGTCAGTTTCTGCACGATGGCCTTCTTCTTCGCCAGGTACGCCGCCCCCACGGCCATAGTCGTCGTCGTGACCACCGGCAGACCGACGGGGACACCGATGATCAGCAGAGCCAGGGTGTAGTGCAGCAGCGTCTGCTGGCCCGGCGAGGCGATGGGAATGTGGCGGAAGAAGCCACCGATCCACGCCGCCAGGATCCACGCCATCACCAGGATCAACAGCGAGGTGCCGATGTTGTCCATGACGATTTCGAAGTGGCCCGCCCCCTTGGCGGACAGCACCATGCTGGCCGTCTTACCGACAAACGAGTTCCTCGCCCCGGTCTGCACCACGGCGTAGGCCTTACCACGCTTACAGCCAGTCGTATAGTAGATCATCCCGCCCATGTAGCGGTCCACGGCCAGGGACTCGCCCGTGATCGCCGAGTGATCACACGCCAGGATGGGGTACCCGCGCTTGGGCTTGGACGGCGGCTGGTCCTTCTCGGGGTCCTCCCCGCCGCCGCCCTCGGCTTGCTTGCCCGGCTTCTCGGGCTCGTTGTCCTCGTGATCGGACTCGGAGGTGCTGCTGAGATCGCCTTGCTCCAGCATCCTCTTGTACTCCTCGAATCCATCGGGGTCGTTGTAGTCGCAAATCACCTTGGCGTCGCCAGGGATGACATGGCCCTCGGAAACGATAATCTCCACCGCGGGTTAGTGTTGGACTGCGTTGCTGAGGGGCCAGAGAACCTACCACGTCACCCGGGACAAGCTCCCGAGCGAGAATCTCCTGCTGCTGGCCATCACGAATGACCGTGGCTCTCATGGCGATATCGCCCTTCAAACTGGCGACCACGTCCGCGGCTTGCTTTTCCTGGTACCAACCCACCGCCGCGTTCAAGCAGAGGATACCGATGATGACACCAAAGTCGATCCAGTCATCCAGACCCGCGGCCAGAAGCACGGCCAGTTCCATGACTACATCACCAGGTCAGCTCGGTTTCTTGGAGAACGTAGCACAGCAACATACCATAAAGAATGGGACCTCGAAAGTAGGACAGGATCTTGGCGATGGGGTTCTCCTTCTCGGAGGTCAATTCGTTCCAGCCCGAGCGGCGCCGGCGGTCCGGCACCTCGCTGCTGGACAGGCCCTGACGGATGTCGGTGAGGAGCCATTCCTCCGGGTAGCCCTGCTGCTGGTCGACGTGCTTGACGAAGACCTTGCGCTTCTTCCAGGGGGCGTACCACACGCGCTTCATCTCCTCCTCGCCCTGCCCTTCGTCGCCTCGGCCACCCTCGCGGTAGGTCGAGGCATACTTGACCAGCTTGCCGTACTCGTCGAGGTTGGCGTAGTCCTCCTTGTAGGAGACGCGGGACACCCGCCGCGAGTCACGGCGCTGCTCCGAGCTCGAGGGCTGCGGTTGTGCGCCGCCGCGTTCGACGTCGAGCGTGTTGCCCGTGGTGCCCGTGGTGGTTGTCGCGCCTTGCTCAGCCATTTCGTCTGTCTGAATCACTTTGCCTTATGCAGCAGGGGGTTCACTCTGTCTCTCCCTGCTTCCGCTTCTCCGCTGTTTTACGGGCTAGGAGGGAAAGACAGCGAAAGCGAGAGAGCTAGAAAGAGAAAAGAATGAGGAGCGAAAAAGCAAACGATAGGCTGGAGGATTCAATTCCACCATAGACCGTTTCTTTTTCTCCGTTAGAAGATTGCAAGAGGGAAAAGGCTTGACCAGCAGTGAGCGGCGGAAGTGCAGGGAGCAGCGGAGAATCACCCCTTGTGTGCAGACAATCATGCTGACGTAGTAGATTTTTTGGGTCTACAAAAGCTCCCGGGTTGCTGCGGAGAGAGAGTTCTGTGTAAGACGTCTGTCTGGTACCTGTAAACCCATGCCCCCGGGGTGTGTGGGTGTAACAGTGGTTTGACCGACCGCCATGCTCCCGGCGAATGACTTGGCTGGTGCTAGGGGTATGACTCGTTGATTCGACCACTCGGAGAGGTCTTGACGTATGAGACATGGGGCTGGCACTGGGTGTCCGTCTGGAGAGTGCAGTGCCGGGCCGAGCGGACGATGGGGGATTGTTCATTCGATGCACGAGGGGAATTGACTTGGGAGAACCCACGGATCGCAGGGAGTGTCGACCAGGTAAGGCGGCGCGGAGTGATGAGGACAGTCACTGTACATTCTTTTTCTATGGTCGATGCCATGACAGCTGCCAGAGGGTGGAGCCCCCCATCCGCCAAGCTTTGTGGGAGAGTTGGTGTGAGTGGTTGAAGAGGTATGAGGTGGAGAGGTGGAGAGGTGAAGAGGTGAAGAGGTGTTGACTTACTGTCTGTATACATGAGTAGGCAGTGTCATGGACCGATGGGGTTTAGCGGGTCATGCTCCGGATGCAACCTGACCCCAGCTCTACGGAGTAGTCTTCGACGTAATCGACTCATCATGAGTTTCTTTTTCTTTTTTCTTCTTCTTCTGACTGTAGTCTAGGCTATGGAGAATCATGTCAGTCTCTTCTCTTCTCTTCTCTTCTCTGCTGACTTCGGATAAAAGGACGGCTCCCGCCCGGATAGTCCTGGAAACTTTGATGGTGGTGGTGACGGCATGACTTCGGGCGGTTAGTGTCTGAGTTCTACTATCTGGTGTTTGGGTTCGAATTGGGAATTGAGATATCGGGTGGGTATGTGGATATGAAGTACTGCAGCCAGATTATGCTGTTGATAGCCGGTTACTGGATGTTGGGATCGAATGAGTGATCGTGCTCATTTTAGGGTCGGGATACGCGCTTCTACCCTAGTATATATCCATCCGGACCTGGGGTTGTATGCTGCGCGAAAGCATTACACTCCTCCTTTTTTTTCAGTGACTTGTCGCCTGCTCTTTTCTTTATCTTGTTGCGCGTCACTTGCAGAAGATAAAATAGAATAGAATCGATGGTAGGATGTGTTTTTTATCGAGAAGTTGTAGGCTAAGGGGTAGTTAGTTGTTCTGGATATTGTACTGTGTACTCTGCACCCGCTGTTGATCCCCCCCTCTCTCTCTCGATTGTGGTTTTGGGCTGCAATAGAGGGATCCATATATTCAATGAATGGGCATTCCCAGAAGAAGCGATCAGAAAATGGTCAATGCCTTAATTCGTCGAAAGTTTTGTAGGTCACTTTATGTTCTATGTGTTCTGTATAATATGATATGCTCTTGCTTTATGCAGATCGTGAGATGCTATACTATGCTATGCTATACCAAGCTAAGCTAAGCTACTTTACCCGCAATGCTTCTGAAATTATATCGTATGTCGATCTCTCAACTATAATGCTCTAGTCATAGCTCACTAAGCCCTCTCCGCGAACCCGTGCTCCTCTAGCCCCTCGGCGCCCGTGTCGGGCGTGGCCACAGAGGACTGCGATTCGGCGAATTTCTCCGCCGCGTCGTCGAGGCGGCCGTACACCCGGGCGTGCCGGCGCGGTTGGTTGGGGCCCGAGGCGGGGAGTTGGTAGCCTCTTAGTCTGTTCATTGGTATTAGGTTAGCACTTGTTAATGTTTGGAGTAAATTTGGAAATGTTTGCATGTATATGAGGATCTGTTCTAGGAGGGGCATCGCACCGTGGTCCTTGACCCTTGGGCTCGGGGAGCTCCGAGGTATATGTCCGCGAGAAGGTCTGGGCGTCAATATCGAAAGTGCCCCGTTCGATACTCGCGCGGATCTGAGCAAAGAACACGTCCATGGTGTGGTGGTTGTGGATCTGCAGGAGGGACCACGCGAGCATCTCCTTGGCGGAGAGGAGGTGGTGCAGGTAGGCGCGGTGGTGGTGGCGGCAGGTGTAGCATTCGCAGGATTCCGAGAGCCGGCGGGTGTCGGTTTTGTGGTCGGGGGACCAGAGGTCGTAGGCTAATGGAATGGAGGTACTAGATGATTGCGGCTCCTGCTGCTGCGGCTGGAAGGTGAAGTCCAGGGCAATGCCGGCGTCGGAACATACACCCACGAAAGGAATAGTATGCAGGTCCGCGCCCAGCGAGACATCGCGGAGGATATCGTGGGGGGTGGCCGGTGCGCCGAACAGCAGTCGGGGGAGGTCGCCCAGCGCCTCCGACACGGCGGAGAGCGAGGCCGACTCGTACAGCGCCAGGCCCGAGATATACGGGCGGAGGTCATTCTCCAAATCCTCCAGGTAGATGGACTGCTCTGCGTTCTCGAGCGGCAGCACCGGGGCGAAATAGACGGCGTTCGATCGCTGCGTTGTGTCTTTGTGATTATATAGCTGTTCCGTCGCATGTGTCGTGTAGGCGTGCGTCCGGTCGACCATCTTCCCGCGTCGCTTCAAACCCGGGCTGTGGCCACGCACCAGGTCGGCGAGGCCGACGATGATATCCGGCCGCAGATGGCGGATGGCATCCAGGTAATGTGTCGCCTCCAGTTGCCGGTAGCCCACTGAGGTGAGGATGGCGACCGAGTTGGGCGTGTTCGAGGGCGGGCATTTGATCGGCGGCTCGCGACGCGGGCCCATGATCAGCAACTGGTCATCGGGTTGGCAGATGAAGTTGCGCAGCGCCGACTCGTTGGCGGCCGTCGGGATCGTATATGCAGGAGGGAAGGGATGCTTCGGGGTTTGTCTTTCTATGACTGATCTGCGCCCCCGACGGGCATTGATGTTAGCGGTTTTCTTTCCTTTTTTTCTTGGTTGGGATTTGATATTGCACTTGGGCGGTTGACTCAGTGCAAGGGGCTGGGACAAGTTCGTACAATCTTCAAGACCAATAAACAGACTGCCAATGGCAGTTTGATCGCGCATGATATCATGTGTGATATGCGGGATGACTCCTCGAGATGTTAGAGGGATATAGTGCGGCGTGGAGATGGGTTTCCTGCCCGCAACGGCCAGTCTTCCCAGCCGAGGGGTCAGAATCGAGGCTGTGGTGGTGAACTTGAGCATCTCCTGCGGTGACTGAAGGGATGACTCGGGGTCCATGACGACCTGTGCGAGGTTATATGCGACTGAGAGACGCTGGACAAGGAAAATAGTGAGTTGGGAGTGCTATTAGAAAGAAGATTCCTGTGGAATTGCGGGAAGTTGCTGAGATCCCCGCGGTCTGTCCCGATCAGGCTAAGTCTACTATTGTCTCTGGCTGATAACCAAATCCACCCCCGATAACTAAAGCCGCCTTCTGAACCTCCCCACGCCGATCATCTTTCACAACGAACCCTCTTTTGCTCACTACCAACCCTACTGTGATCTTGTCACAAAATGGAGACACCGGCTCAACGTGGCGCTCTTGTCGTCGTCGAGGGTTTGGACCGGGCAGGCAAATCCAGCCAGTGCGAGTCTCTACACAAAAAGCTCCAACAAGAAGGCCGTGCGGTGAAATATGTTCGGTTTCCAGGTATTTCTCAAAACTCTTATGACACAAGCATGACAAACTATATCTAACCTCTGTCAAGACCGAACCACAGCCATCGGGAAGATGATCGATGGCTATCTGCGGGGTCAGTCGCACTTGGACGACCATTCCATCCATCTTCTCTTCTCCGCAAACCGCTGGGAGCTTGCCCAGAGCATCGAGCAAGATATTGCCAACGGAGTCACTGTCATCGTGGATCGGTATTCGTACTCCGGTGCTGTGTATTCGGCCGCCAAGATGAATCCCACGCTGTCCCTGGAATGGGCATGGATGCCAGAGATCGGACTGCCTCAGCCTGACCTGTGTCTGTTCCTGAGTATCTCCCCAGAAGCAGCAGCTCAGCGTGGAGGATTTGGAGCCGAACGTTATGAGAATGCGGCCATGCAGAACCGCGTGCGCGAATTGTTCCAGACGATCTTCCGCGTGCAACGGAGCGGTAATATCCGCACCATCGATGCGGGCAGGACATTCGAGGAAGTGGCGCAGGACGTTGAGACAAGCGTCATCGACTGCATTGCGGGCCTGGATGCAATTGGTCCTCTGAGGAAATTTGAATCGATCGCTCATTGACCTCTTATTCTACCCACAATAGCGAGCAGCGGCTAGCGGTAGCGTCGTTGCTCATTCTAGCGTATATATCTCTTCGCAGTCGCTGTCTTCTATGACGATCTCAGCCCTGGTCGATGTAGGCTGGGATTGTGACTCCATCAAGTTTTCCGACTCAAGGTCCGCATCCAACGACTCAGTCCAGTTCTCATCTAGACTGACGTTGTCGGGGAGATCGGCTTCTTGAAGGTCAACTGGTGTACGCTCGTTGCTGGTCTCGTTGACGCCGACACGTCCTTGCTCTGGAGTGACCCTGGAGCCACGCTGAGTCACGTCCGCTTTGGTCTTCTTCTTTTTCGCTCGCGGCTTGTTCGCTCCGCAGTTACGCAGCGTCAGCTCCTGCATCATTAGCGACCATTGAACCGTCTTTCCACACCCCGGACAAGCGCCGCTGATTGGAACCAGTCGATTTGGCTCATCAGAATCCTCCAAGAATCTCGTTGACAGACACAATAGATGACTTGTACAATAGCAGTTATCCTGGGCGCAAACCACTACCATTTCTGCGTCTGGCACCAGCCGTGCCGCGCACACCCCACACCGACAGCTCTCCGAGTCCTCTAAAAGGAACATGGCCTTATCTATGTAGTCTTGCATATGCGTGTAATTCACTTTCATGCCGGCGACACGTTTGACCTGCGCCTGCTCCTCATCACGTGGCAATGGCGGTCTAGCACAATTGCCATTGACAATCACCTCGATATGATCGGGGAGAAACCCCTGCACTCGATCTGCCAGAATTCTCCAGGTCTGATGCACATCGGCCGCGAAGAAGCGCACCTTGAGGGGCCAGTGCGCAAAGGGCGTAGACCGTAGAAATGTATGAAGATCCTCCAGGTGAGCGTTCATGGACCTCCGCGAACCACGGCCTTTGGGTCTGACCCCGGCGTTGTCTGGGTGGTAGTTCGCAGTAATCTGCCTCGCCCTTTTGGGGTTCTGCCAGGCCCATCTATCGACCGGTTAAATTGGCGCGGGCATGAAGGGCATGGGGAAGGTTGCCTACTCGAATTGCAACGCGGCCACTCGGCTCGTGAACCCTTCGACGGTCAAGACCATCTCCCACGGCCGCTTGTCGTCGTGGTGTGTCCTGCGCGCACCGCCTTTGGATTCGCCATTGTGCTGGGCGAGGCGTCTGGCGGGGTGTGGAGTGGAGCCGATGTATAGACAAGCGTGCTTCTTGGTGGAGCGGAGGAGATAGCAGCAGTAGTATGCTGGGATGGGCTTGGTGTGATCGAGGTCCATTTGTTTGACAGACACGCGCACAAGCTGGGGTATTTGACTCAGCCGGTTGTAGTTTGAGATCAGGGTTTCATTTAAAGTGCTTCTCATTCTTACCGCAGAGGTTCTTGTTCATGGTTGACCGGGATGGTAGGTTGAAAACAAGTCCCTGAGTCACATGACAGCTGAGTTTGGCAGCAGTAAAATGAGATACTTCCTATGTCATATGGCATGCGTGCTTAAGGATGTAAGTTCTTAGCGACCGGAATCATCATATCCACGCTAGGAGTAGCTCTATTAATGATGTTCGTGCTGTATAGAGTTTGTTTCTATTTGGTCGTGCGTCAGAATTTATGGTTGCCTGAGGCACTAACAAGAGCCCAAGGCTGGCCTCGGCCAACAGAGGGTGGTGGGCTAGCCATCCATCATCAGCATTGCATGACCCGGACCAGTTCAGGTACCATCCGCACCACGGACCAAACAAAGAGTACAATGTACACAAACCATGCTGCAGAATAAGCAGTCAAGGGTATTCCGAGCCCCTCCAGTTAATCCTTCGTTTCAGGTGTCGCATGATCAAACCCTCCACCTTACCAACCGAGGGACATCCGATGCCGCTGGAATGTCCGGATTTCTCGCCTGCGAACTAGACGCCATGTTTGCTTGTATATCACGGCATTATCTCAAGTGAGCGATATTCCAAGGTCAAGCCATTCGCCATTGATGAATGCCTCGTTGGCCACATACCAAAGGGATTTGCATTCGCCATCGCAAAGGGCTGAGCGACTGATCCTCTGCCTGGTAGATGACTGCATGTGATTATCAAATAGGCATAGTATGCGGACTCGGGGCTCGACTAGCAGCTGGATCGGTAGTCCGTCCGTCTCAAGTGAGCATTGCCTGATTTTTCTCTGACCAGGAACGGGGCCCTGGTGGGATGAAGGCCGGCCAAGTCTCTATCCCACTAACTTGACGGACTATCAGAACCATACTGTTCTGTTTTGAGACGTGATGGGGGGGGGGGGGGGTCAAAGACATCGGAGGTAGAGATGTCTTCTCATACCTGGTTTCTAGAAGCTTGATTCGATGACTGACTTGGCACAAGAGCATTCTGTTGGTCATGGTGGCATTCTCTCGGAAATGTGAGGGCTGGCTGGGAGGCTGGCAGGACCACAATAAAACAAAATACAGGAATACAGGATACAGGATACAAAATAGTTCTAGGCCAAGGCCAAGCCTCGCTGTGTCCTGTAATTGTACTGTCAGTCAGCAGAGTACGTACAGTACTGTATAATACTTTCGAGTCCCTCTTTAGCATATAGGCACTTTTATCGCTGGAGAAGAGTAGACAAACTTCACAAACGTATTATATACTGAACCAGATTCCCATCCTGTTCAACCCAGTTCATCGGCATGTCTTTCTCCATGCCAGCGCTATTGACCGGAACCGACCAAGGGCTCATCCGAGTCCGGGCAGTCCGCCTGTTTCAGCAGTCGTTACATCACCGTTTGCGGGTTGCGGGAGAATATCTTACCAGTTTTACCATACACCGGGGGTAATCGATGGTAAATGATGGTAACTGATTACCCAGCCTGAGGCCGTCCGCAGTCGATGGAATTACCTCAATATTGATGGCTTGGATCCTGACCTTTTTTGCTCTGGCAAACTCTCTTTCCCTCTCTTTTCTGGTCGCACTCGCTTGTCTCTCACCACCCTCCTTTTCCTTCTCTTGCCTTGGCTTGTCTATGCACAAGCACAAACACAAACATTGGGCCTGTCACGTTTCCTGTCAAGGTGAGCAAGCCATCCAGGGAAGAAGTTCATTCTCACCCAATACTCATTTGAACTACACTCACTACACTACACTACACTACACTAAGTCTCTACACTACTACTACTTCCGGCTACGGCCTTTTGCCAATCCTTACTGCTAAGTGCTAGCTAACTCACCTATCTGTCCATCCCCCCCCATATTCAGGCTACATACTAGCTACCGTGCTAATAACGAGGTCTACTTGACTTCCGCCCGTTGTCAACAACTGAACCTCCCCCGGGCCCTCCCCCCCATCCCCACTGCTCGACTCATACTCGGCATCAGCTTCGTTTCCTACCTCCACACTCTCTCAGGATTTTCTCGTTCTCTCTCTTCTCCCGATTCACCTACCCCAGCCCCTTCAAAATCATCACCACTTCTCCCGGTGGGCACATTACCAGCTTGATCGACTGCTTGTTCCTTTTCCGAGATTCTCCACACTAAACCCTCCCGGGTTCATCTCGGCCTTCCCTGGGAACATCTGCTGCTGGCTACCCTTTCCCTTCCCACCCACTCCCCTCCCCCCATCATCAAATTATCCTCCTCCACTCTCTTTCTCGACCCTCCCTCCAGTTCTTGCCCTCCCGCCCCATCTTATCATCCGATCTCAAGGATCTTCCTCCAAACCTCTGCTGACCGCCCTCCTGCTGCTGGCAATCCTCTCCTTCCTCTTGGCCTTGGCCTCCATCCATGTGTTTTTCGCATCGGATGCTGGCCCCCTTCCGTCCGCGGTAAATCTACGCGCAAATTCACCCTCCTCTCGATCCGCGCCTACGCTCTAAGAGATGGTGGCTCCGGCCTCAACAGGAGGTACCTCCGCGGGCATTCAGCCTTCAGCGAGTCGCCAGCCTACCCGATCTTCCAGTACCCATCCTTCACATTCACACAACGTTCCCTTGAGCGCTCGACGGTCCGCGCCCCTCGATTTGTCCACGGTAGAGCGACGCGGCCAACCCAATGCCCCCCGAGAACCAACCAAGCGAGTTCGGCCTCATGGGCTAGAAGAGGCACCAACCTATCGTCCGACGGAGGAGGATTTCAAGGACCCTGAAGCATACATTCGCAGAATCGCGCCGGAGGCCAGCAAATATGGAATCTGCAGGATTATTCCCCCGGAAAACTGGCAACCGCCCTTCGCTATAGACACTGAGGTATGTTCGTTGCATGCGTTCGTTGACGCGCTCCCCTTGTCCCTTGACTGGGAATAGTCGCGTGGGATGACGTGCCTCGCAACGAGGGAAGCGGCTGACCAGATCACCCTCCAATAGCGTTTCCACTTCAAAACCCGTCGACAGGAGCTCAACTCGGTCGAAGGAGGTATGCCCCCGCGTTCAGCCACGTCTGCCGCCGGTGGAGCTCCGCAGCCCAGTTCTGACCCGGAGCCAGGGACTCGTGCAAACTTGAACTACCTCGATCAGCTAGCCAAGTTTCACAAGCAACATGGTACCAACCTCAATCGTTTCCCCAGCGTCGACAAACGCCCCCTGGACCTGTATAAACTGAAAAAGGCAGTCGAGGTGCGTGGCGGGTTCGACTCGGTCTGCAAGATGAAGAAATGGGCGGAGATTGGCCGCGATCTAGGCTACAGTGGCAAGATCATGTCGTCCCTCTCTACATCGCTGAAAAACTCCTATCAGAGATGGTTACAACCGTATGAGGAATATCTACGTGTGGCTAAGCCGGGGGTCCAGCAACAACTGGAGCTTGAGCATGGTGGTCCATATACGCCGTCGCCCCACCCATCGCCCATGCCAAAGAAACCGGCTCCATCCGAAAATGGCACCCCTTCGGCAACGCCACAGCCGATAGCAAGCGCACCTGTCCTTGCCTCCAGGGAGGTGGAAGCGACACCAGAGAAACCCACACCACCGGTTGAACCTACACCGCCTCGGCCGATTGCTTCCGGTTTCACTGCGGTTAACACTTCCGGTGGCTTTACTGCCGTCAACCGGTCTCCATCTTTTGTGGCGGTGAACAGCGCGCCAGCAGTTAAGCGTGAGGCCGATAATGGCTCCCTCACTCCCAAGAGTGTGGCCGAACACCCGGGCAATGGTCACGGCGCTCCGCCCATGAAGCGCGCGATCAGCCACGAGAGTGGTTCGCAAACGGAGAGTGGCGAGCTCGATGCAAATGGCCGTCGCAGCAAGCGTCTTCGTAAAGGTATTTGTCGCTTGCCTGCAAGTCATTTGGTCCTAACTGACATAAACAGACGCGCCTTTGCCGACTGTTTCTGGGTCCCATATGAGTCTTCTCCGCCCTGCTCCGCCCCGGCAACGCAAGACGGACATTCGGAAAAATGGAGATGTAAGGCTTTCTTTGGTGTACGGCTGCAGAGCCTTTGCTAATTAGTCCTAGAAATGTGAAGTCTGCGGTAAATCCGAGGACCGGCCATCGATTCTGCTTTGTGATAGTTGCGATCATGGGTATCACAAGTCCTGCCTCGACCCGCCTCTCACCACAACTCCCGAGTACGATTGGCATTGCCCCAAGTGTCTTGTTGGCACAGGGGAGTTTGGGTTCGAGGAGGGTGGGGTGTATTCGCTCAAGCAGTTCCAAGAAAAGGCGAATACATTCAAGCAAAAGTACTTCGCGTCCAAAATGCCCTTCGACCCTGTCCTCAACACTCACAGACGCGAGTCCGAAGATGATGTCGAGCGTGAATTCTGGCGCTTGGTGGAGAGCTTGACAGAAACCGTTGAAGTCGAATATGGTGCCGATATCCATTCGACCACCCATGGAAGTGGTTTCCCTACGATTGAACGCAACCCTCTCGATCCATATTCGGTTGACCCCTGGAATCTAAACGTTTTGCCATTCCATGGGGACTCGCTGTTCCGCCATATCAAGTCCGATATCTCTGGAATGACGGTTCCCTGGGTCTACGTTGGTATGTGCTTCTCGACCTTCTGTTGGCACAATGAAGACCACTACGCGTATTCGGCCAATTACCAGCACTTCGGTGCCACCAAAACCTGGTATGGCATTCCTGGTGCCGATGCAGAAGCGTTCGAAGAGGCAATGCGGCAAGCCGTCCCTGAACTGTTCGAAGGCCAGCCGGATCTTCTCTTCCAGTTGGTCACGTTGATGCCACCCGATCAGCTCAGGAAAGCTGGCGTTAGGGTCTATGCTCTCGATCAGCGAGCTGGACAATTTGTCATCACCTTCCCTCAGGCATACCATGCCGGTTTCAACCATGGGTTCAATTTCAATGAGGCGGTCAATTTCGCTCCGGCTGACTGGGAGCCCTGGGGCGCCAGGGGGGTTCTGCGCCTGCAGGACTTTCGGCGACACCCGTGCTTCTCGCATGACGAGCTGCTCCTGACAGCTGCCGCCCGCGATTCGTCCATCACCACCGCCAAGTGGCTAGCACCAGCTCTGCAGCGTACTTGCGTAAGGGAATTGAATGATCGGGCCGCCTTCGCCGCACGCCATCGTGAAGTCGCACCGCACAAGTGCGCACTGTACTCCGAGGACCCCGCAACTGGCGACTGCCAATTGAAGTTTGTTGTCGAGGAGGAAGACCTTCCCGAAGATGACTACCAGTGCCAGTACTGCAAGGCATATACCTATCTCGCGCAGTTCCGGTGCCGGAAGACGGGGAAAACCGTGTGTCTGCCACACGCCGAAACCTACGACTGTTGCGGAGAATCACTAACGCAACGACTACTTGGCTCGGATCACGTACTGCGTTACCGCATGAGCGATGAGACCCTGAAGGCCGTGGTGTCGAAAGTCCAGGAACGCGCCAGGATCCCAGAGGCATGGGGAGAGAAACTCGACAAAATTCTAGAAGACGAGCCCAAACCCCAGTTGAAGGTCCTCCACAATTTACTAAGCGAAGGTGAGAAAATCCCATACCATCTGCCTGGTCTCCCAGATCTCGCGGCCTTTGTCCAGCGCTGCGATAAATGGGTTGAAGAAGCAACCAATTACATTACCCGCAAGCAGCAGAACCGGAGGAAGAACGAGAAGGCGTGGCGCAAGGGTACTTCCAAGGCTGCGCAGCTGGAAGAACGTGATCGTGAAGTTCGCAGAGTAGAAAACATCTACGCCCTTCTTACAGAGGCTGATAAACTGTCGTTCGACTGTCCACAGATGGCGGCACTGGAAGAGAAGACCCGCGAGATCGAGAAATTCCGCCAGGACGTTAACGCTGCCCTCATGAACCCCCACATCCGATCGGTCCAGGAAGTCGAAGATCTGGTGGAATCCTCTCGCAATTTCAACGTGGAAATACCCGAGGTTGAAGGACTAGAGCACATCCTCCGACAAATGAAATGGAAAGAAGAAGTGCGCCGCAAGCGCGATCAATATTTGACCCTCAAGGACTGCCAGGAGCTGATTCTCGCTGGCGACCAGTTGAACTTACCAGACACCAACGACCACCTGATCTACCTCAAGGAACTCGCTCGTCTTGGTGAGGCCTGGGAGGCGAAGGCTAAAGAACTAATGGCCGTGGAATCCGTTCACTACCAGCAACTGGAGGCTCTCTCTGCGCAGGCGTCTCGCTTCCCTGTCTCCCCCGAGACCCTTGCCGCTGTAGATGCCATATTAACCAAGCAACGCGAGGCGCGGAAGAGGATCCAGACCCTATATGAGAAAAGCAAGGACCCGGATTACCGGAACCGTCCCAGATACAAGGATGTTCGAGAACTGATGGAGTCCTTGGAGGGATTGAACAGTCGGCCGACCGGCGCGATTGACCTAGAGCGGGAACAAAAGCGCCATGAAGACTGGATGCGCAAGGGCAAGAAGCTTTTTGGCAAAGCCAATGCTCCACTGCATATTCTGAAATCCCACATGGAGTATGTGGAGAAGCGGAACTCCTATTGCTTTGATCTGGAAGATCGTTGCCGGCCTCCTGTTGAGCCTGCGTCGCGAGACAACAGCCCAGATGGTCTGCTGGAGAGCAATCCCACTCCCAGCATGTGGGGCGGGGGGAAATCACGCAAGCGAGATGTGTTCTGCATCTGCCGACACTGCGAGGCGGGCATGATGATTGAGTGCGAGGTCTGTCATGAGTGGTAAGTCTACTGAGATTTGATTACTCTGGAGCTTGGTTTAACACTGGCCATAGGTATCATGGAAAGTGCTTGAAGATTGCCCGTGGAAAAGTCAAGGAATTCGACAAGTACACTTGCCCGATTTGCGACTGGCGACAGAAGATCCCTAGAGATGCTGCTCGTCCAAAGCTAGAGGACCTCCTCGAGTGGCAAGCCGAGATCCCCGGTCTGCCGTTCCAACCAGACGAGGAAGAGATCCTGGACAGTATTGTCAATCAAGCAACCACGTTCCGCGATTTCCTTCAGAGCTTCACAAATGCTGCCTGCACGACTACCGAGGAAGTGCCTACGCTGATCTTCTACTTGCGTAAAATCGAGGGAGCGGAGGTTCTGTTGGCGTACGAAACGAATTTCTTCCGTCAAGAGATCCACAAATGGGCGCCTGTTGCGCCTGAGGCCCCGCCGATTTTGGAACAGTCACTTTCCACCCGCAAGCCTCGTCCGACCAAGCAGCAGAAGATCATGGCACAGCTTGGCCTAGAGCGACCCGAGGATCTTCCCCCGCATCTACGCCCCAAGCAGCCCAACCCCGTCAGACCCAAGTCCATTGATCTCACTACGGGTCGGCCTACCCTGCTTCAGGCCTCTCCCGGCGGCGGTGACGGTTCCAATTCGGAGTCAGGACCTACCTTGACCATGGGCGATCCGCAGAACCCGCCGTATCCTTTCTCTGCCAGCTACACTCTCTCTGCGTCTGACTCGACGCCGGCTTTTGCGCCGGGATCCTCAGCTTTCTTGCCCCATGTCTCCTCGGCAGACTCGCCGTCGTTCCCTCCTCAATCCCCTCCCCTCCATCACTCCGGCCTGGATACGTCTCTGTTCAGCTCTCCGCGGTATACTCGGGACCATCACGACGGCCCTCCTGGGGTTGTTGACTCTCAGGATCCCTTCGACAGCAGTCCCCGGCAGAACCTGGACGATGTGTTTGCCGATCTCACCAACCAGGACACCGAAGGAGATCAGGAGGCGGAACCCGAGCCGGAGCCCATGGAGAACACCCATGCCAACGAGGCGCTGGAGGTCCTTGATGTGAGCAACGGCGAGAGTCATTCCGAACTTCCGGATGATGAGTCTAGTGACGACAAAGTCAATGGTCACGTGGATGTGGACGACATCGAATAAGCGCGCTTTCTTTTTCTCTTCTTCTCTCTCCCTTGTTAGATCCCTTGACCTTGCATTCAGGCATTCGGCGGCGTTCCGAAGTTTTCATCTGGTGGTTTTCTGTGTGTGGTTCATGAATGAGTAACGGTGTTGACGTGTCTGGGGTTTGAATTCGAGTACTACGGTGCTTTAATACTTGTTGTTATGGATTGGGTGTATTAAAAGGACCAGGCGAGCAGGGTCTCATACATGCGTTTTATTTCTGTTTGTTATTAATGGCCTGAGAGCCCGATGTACAATGTCAGTTTTCTATCTCATGGTATTGTCAGTTTCAGCGTGCCCTCGTAGTTTTCGTTCCCCGACTAGTGCATCTAATCCAGGTCTTGATCTAGGCTCAACGACGCCACGACAGTCCATCAATCCTCCGGACGACATGAATTACTCCCCATCCGCATACGCGCTCAACGCCGACTGGCCCCCGGTATGTACAAAGAGCACATTCACCGAGTCGTCAGGCTCCTCAGCAAGCTTCCCCGTTCCAGTGTCGGTCCTCCTCCTCCTCCTCCTCCTCCTCCTCCGCCGCCGCCGCCAATCCTCCGCCAACTCGCCCGTCCCCACCCAATGCATCATCGCCCGCGCCACCTTGGCCGTATACACGGGATCGAGGACGACCGCCTCCGTACGGGCCATCATATCCATTGTGCGCTTGGTCTCCGCATCCAGCACCCCGTACCCGGTGCCGACGAACCGGTCCTCGAGCGTCACATCCGCCGCCGTGACATCGCGCTGCGCATCCAATCCGATCCGGCCGGCGGCCTGCCGCGCGAACCGCAGCACGCGCGCCTCGTGGTAGGCTTTCGGGCTGGTGGGGGAGGTGAGCACGCCGATGATTTTCCGGGGGGGTCGTTGCTGCCCTTCTGCTGCTGCTGCGGTTGCGGTTGCGGTTGCGGTTGCGGTGGTTTGGGGATGTTTGGCTCCCTCCATCTTCTCGAGCAACTTGAACCCCGCGATCAATCCGCCGAGGGTACTCCCGCTCCCGCAGGCGACGAAGATATAGTCATACCGGACTCGGGACTCGGCCGCATCCTCCTGCGCCGCAATCTCGAACGCGCAGCGCGCGTACCCCAGTCCGCCGAGGGGGTGCAGACTGGCGCCCGAGGGGATCCAGTAGGGGGTTTTGCCGTGCTGGGTGCGCAGGGTGTGGAGGATTGCGGCGATAGGACTATCACCATCATCGTCGTCGGCAGCTGTGCTTGCGTCTGCGTCTGCGTCTTCGTTCTTGGTCCGGGGCTCTGCGTCTTCATTCCTGGGCGGTGGGGTAGCAGCAGCAGCAGCCACATTGGCCGAGTCGAGCAGACGGATGTCTGCGCCGAGCAGGCGCGCGATCTGGACGTTGCCGGTGCGCGCGAAGGCGCGCGGGTCCGGGGCGGCGCGCCAAGCGCCGCCGGTGGTCTTGTGGAGGAGGAGCACGGCGTCGAGGCGGAGGTGGGTGGCGAGGGCGGCGACTTGCACGGTGTGGTTGCTTTGGAGGGCGCCTTCTGTCACTAGGGTTGTTGGTTTCTGTGTGGTGGTGGTGGTGTTGGGGCCTGCGGGCGCCGGGGCACTCCCCCGCTCGGGGCTGGGTCCTAATCCCCCGTATTGCGGGGTCGGGGAGAGGATGTCCGGGACGAGGTATTCGAGTTTGCGGTATTTGTTGCCGGCGCTGGCGAGCGGGGAGGCTTGGTCTTCGCGTTTGGCGTGCAGGGTTATCTTGTTGGGGGTGGGGAGGAGGTGCTTGGTTAGGGCGGGGAGAGGGTGGATTGGCGAGGGGTGGGGGTAGAGGAGCGGGTGGCGGGGGATTTGGGCGAAGGGTGGGGGGAGATTTAGGTGTGGCATTTTTGGGGTTTGTTTATTGTTTATTGGTGTTGGTGTTGGATGTGTTTGGTGTAGTGAGGCGATAGTATATATGGATTTCTGTGTCTCCGGTTCGGGGTTCAATGGAGAACTAGGATTGGATTGAGGGTTGCCAGGAAGTTGAAAAGAAGGGGGGCCCGGGGGTTCTCCCCCGGGACGGTATATTGCCCAAGTACTTAGGATTGATTGGTACCAGGAGGTTGGAAAGATGGAGAGTCCGGGGGTTCTCTGGAATGTATGTATCTTAGAACTTGGATTGAGGATTACTGGGAAGCGGAAAAGAAGGGGGGTAGGTATATTGGCCCAAGTACTCGGGACTGAGGTTCACCAGGAAGCTGAAAGAAAGGGGGGTCCGGGGGTTCTCCCCCGGGAATGAACAGGAGGAGGATTGTAGTGGGTGTGGTGGGATTGGGAGAGTTTGTAGTTGGTGGAGAGGAAGGGAGTAGTTGTAGTTCTTCGATGGACACGATGGCGGTGAGATTCTGCCGCGATGATGTCTTCCTCGCAAACGGTGAGGGGAGAAGTTATCGTTATCGTTATCGACATCGACATCGACAACGACAACAGCGTCCTTCGTTCGCTGCAAGTCAACGTCCACCCGCCTCATCATGTCGGCCCTCAACCGGAGTCTCTTCAGATTCCTCGCCCAATCCCTCCAAACCCACCACCGGTTCCTGGCCGGTCGCATCAGCCGCCCGGAGGAGACGCCGATCTACGTCATCGGCAACCCGTCGGCGGACGTGGACTCGATCATCTCCGCGCTGGTGTACGCCTACTTCGCCCATCCACGGCCTCACGTCCCCCTCATCAACCTCCCCGACGTGCCCTCCGGCTCGGAACTGCGACGTCTACGCCCGGAATTCCTCGAAGCCCTGCACCTGGCCACGCACCCCGCGGCCCCGACCGAGCAACCATGGGAGATTGAGGCGGACACCACGCCGGACCTCCTGCGCAGCCACCTGCTCACCGTCGCCGACTTCGCCGCCCACCTCGCCCAGTCCAGTGCCGCTGACACGCTCCCCGCCGTCGACGCCGTCCTGGTCGACTGGAACGCGCTGCCCAACCGCTCCCCGTCCCAGAAAGGCCACGGCACGCTCCCGGGGCTCGAGACGATCACCTTCAACGTTGTGGGCTGCATCGACCACCACGTCGACGAGGACTTCCTGCCGCCCATCGCAGCCGACCAGCCGTTCCTCCTCCAGCCCACGGGCTCCTGCATCTCACTGGTCGTGAGCATGCTAGAACGAATGGGCCGGTGGACGCCGCACCCTCTCTCCTCCACCTCCACCTCCCCCGCACACAACCCAACCACCTCCCCCACCCCGGACGCCGAACTCACCACCGCCGCCGCGCACGAGCACCAACTCTCCAAACTCGCGCTCGCGCCCATCCTCATCGACACCGCCAACTTCACCGCGAAAGAGAAAGTCACCGACGCCGACACGCTGTCCTACAGCTTCCTGCGCGCCAAGATCAACAGCACCAACTGCCAGCAGCAGCTCGGGTCGATCGCCGTGGGCATCTCGTCCGGCGAGAAGCTGTGGGACCACCACGCGTTCTACCGGCGGATCGCGACGGCCAAGGAGCACAGCCTGGAGCTGTTGACGGTGGCGGAAGTGCTGGGGCGGGATTATAAGGAGTGGGTTGAGGTGCCTTCGTCTGCCTCCTCTTCCCCCGGGGATGCTCCAGGTGGTAGTGGTAGCAGTGGGGATAAACCCGCCGCACTCAAGATCGGAATCAGCTCGGTCGTCAAATCGCTCCCCTGGGTGATCCGGAAGGCCAACTATTCCAACTCCAACGCCAACTCCAACGCCAGCTCCGCGCCCGAAGTGTTCCTGGCCGAGCTGGACGCGTTCGCCCGCCAGCGGGGCCTGGATATCGTCGTGCTGATGACGGCGTTTGCGGGTCCGGCTCCTTCGTCCCCTTCCCCTTCTGCGTCTCCCTGCTCTTCTCCGGGGAACTCGGCACGGAAAGAGCGCTTCCACCGCGAGCTTTTTGTCGCGGTGCCCTTTGCAGTGGGCAACCGCAGGGACACCGCCGTCGCGGCGGCGGAGGCGTTCGTGCGGCGCGGCCGCACGGCGCTGGGGCTGGAGCGGTGGCGGGCGCTGCTGGACGAGGACGAGGCGGTCGGGCAGGTGTGGTTGGATTGCGTGGCGCAGGAGCAGGAGCAGGAGCATGAGCATGAGCATGACTCCCAGGAGGCAAATATGTGGAAGGGGGTGTGGGTGCAGGGCGATGTGACCAAGAGTCGGAAGCAGGTCGCGCCGTTGGTGAGGGAGGCGGTCTGCGCTGTCTAGTTTCGGCGGTGTCTGGGGCGGTTTTGGCGGTGTATTGTATATACTTTCTGGATTTGTAGACAGAGCTATGATTTAGTATGGTAGAGTATGGTATATAAATCACTAATTCCCTGAGACTCATAGTAAATTATAGTAGAGTAGAGTATAGTGTAGTATCAATCAATGATTCCCCTAGATCGATAGGATATTCTAGTATATTCTAGTATGGTATACTAAGTCTCCTACTACTTCCCTAAGTTGGGATTCAAATGCAAAGATTCATGTGTGTATCTATGTGACCAGCCGTAGATCATTCAGACATCATACAATAGTACAAAGTACAAACAAGCCGACACAACAAGTACAGGTAAGGCGAGGTAAGTAAAGGGAAGTATGCAATGCAACGTTTTTGCTTGCTTGCGTGCGTGCTATAGAAACGGAAAGGAATCAGGACAAACGCAAAGCCGAGGAACGCCGCACAATGGGAATTATGATTATATAATTCCGAAGGGAAGGGACACAATCCCAGATTTCAGGATGCAAAGGGAGCAGAAAGTAAAATAATGTACATCCTGCAGCTGTGAGAGACGTGCTGCAGAGTGTAGATGCAAGTGCAGTGAGACAAATGCAAGGCGAAAGTGGAAAACCCACCCCGGGGGGCTCGGACGATGCGATCTATGCTGGATGTAACCATCAAAGGTAGAAAAAGAATATGCATGTTTGGTTGGGTTGCAAAGGATTGGAATGTAATGCAACAGCCGGGAGAAAGTGACTGAGGGGAGGTAAGGCCGCGATGGCGACTGCATCAGTAGCATTCCCATTCGCAGAATACACACCATCGCGCAACGCGGTCGGCGAGCACCAACCCCCGCCAGATACCCCGTTCCCCGATCTTGATGACCGTCTCCCACACGCTGCCATCCGCGGTGGCATCCGTCGCGGAGTCGGCCAGGCTGTTGGAGCTGATCATGTGGTCGGCTTTGCGCGTCAACCGCAGGATCTTGCCCGACGGAGACTGGATGGCCAGCTTGGCCGGCTTCTCCCGCCCAGACAGCGAGCGGCCGGAGGAGATGGCCGACGTGGAGGCCGAGAACTCGTTCGAGACGGCGGAGACGGACGATCCGCCCGCGGAGCTGGACACCATGCTCAAGGCACTGGCCGGCCGCGAGTAGACGGATGGCGACACCCGACCACCACTGACCCCGAGATCGCTGCCGCCCGGTTGGTAGGCGGACGAAGCGGGGTGTTGGCGCACGGCAAACACGAAGGTGTTGCTCACGGCCAGCTTGGCGCACTGGGGCTGGATGATGTATAGATCATGCCGTTGGGCATGAGGGGTCGGATGGCGTAGCACGAAGTCGTACGGCGGATTGTCTCCCGTGTGGATGATGGGAAGGGCAAGAGCCAAGGGATGGGGGATGTCTCGGCTGGAGTGCATGAGCCCCTTCTTGCCTGCATAGATCTTGACCATGCCTTGTCCCTCATCGCCCGGTAAGACCGCCTTGACGGTGATCCGTTTCTGTCCGTTGATCCAGTCAGGCTGGACGAGAGCCCGTTTGCGCACGGTCTCTCCGTTCTCGAAGCAATCGCCATCCGCATCGCACGCGAAGCCGGGCGCTTCGACTTCGGCGGCGCATTCGACGTCTGCGGGAACGAGAAGACGGATCTGCATGACCTCGAGTCCCTCGATACGGACCAGGCTGGTGTCATAGTCTGGGAATTGCATGTTTAGCTTGAAGTACGGCGGGCAGGCGGCTGGAAGAGCCATCAGGACATCCGGCGAGATGGGTGGGCAGATGTGCTGCTCATGGGGTGAGAGCGGAAGGTGAGTGTAACAGATCTCTAGAGGACGCGCGAGGAAGTACCAGCTCTCGGCCACAGAAGTGTTGTTGGTGACGAATAGATTCCTTTGCGGATTAGTAGGACTGGCTAGAGAACAATCCATGATGCGCCATTCACCATCCACGAGGACTGAGTTCCACCAATGGTTCGCGCGTGCAACGCCGTCGTATTCGTGCAATTCTCCCGGGGTTTTCAGGAAACCTCGGATCACTTCAGCATGGAGACCAACGGCAGCACACATCTCCTTGACCAGAAACGCAACCTCTTGAGGGCTTCCCCGTTTCGTCTGTAGCACGCGTTTCAGGTCAATCCCGATCTCTTCAACCGGCTCATCCCAAGCAATCTTTTCGCTAACCCAGGTGAAGATAGCCCGCAACCGTTGAATATCACTCTTGTACGGACGACACACATATCCATGGGCAAGGCTAGCCGGATTGGTCATTGGTGGAAGACTGTTGACGAAGCGGGCGCTCTTGTCGACCAGACTAAGATTGAAGGAGCCAAAGTTGTTGGGTTCGCTGATGGGCAACCCATCAATGCTTTCGTCACCTTCCGCGGTCTCGTTGAGTTCCTCCACCGCGTAAATGACTGGGTGATCCATCATCTGACATCGCTCCGCTCTCTCAACCCGCTCATTGTGGCTCGGAGAGCTGGCACGGTTGACATCACGCCTTACTTGCACCCAATCTATGGCAGAGGCACTTCCTGCATCCCGAGCCGAGTCCCGGCTAGATTGCAAGGCACGGATCGGCGAGACACCCCGCCCTTTGGAGGGGGAGAAAGTACCACCGCTCTGACCAACTGCAATGCTACTCCGAGCGTTAGCTGCTCCCGTCTTCGCGGACTCGAAGATTTTCTTGAAGAATCCTGGTTTTTTGGCCTTTGGAGTAGACAGACCCCCAAGTACCCCTGCGGTCTCTTCCGGTGCAGCTTGAGGAGCAGACCATGGAATGGCGGAAGACGCGCCCTGTCGGGAGGTATTGTGGCTTGAATGATATGATATCCCTGTCAGTGGCGTCTCAGGTCTAGATACCCGGGATACATCGCTGAACCCTCGAGAGCGGAACGTATCAGTCGCCGTGTTTGGTCGTTCAGCTGGCGTGATCCTCCTAGCGTAGCTTCCGGCACTTGTTGCGCTGAATCCACCAGCTGATGGTCCGCTCATCACACTAAAATTAGTGCGCTCAGTACTTGCGGTGAGATTGGTGCTGATGCTTTGCACGCCGCTCGAAGAAGTCGTGGTGCTCGACTTATTAGTGTAGCTGCGATTGAGCAGATCCTCACGGAGGTCCTGTCCTGATCGTCGTCCTCGAAGATATGGATACTGTGCCGGAATCGAATTATGTCGGCCATGGTATGGGACGCCTCTTGGAGGAGGCGGTGGAGGCTCTTCGTCCTCCTCCGGCTGGATTTCCTCGGAGTCCTGACGATTTTGTTCCTGCATCTGACGGAGGCGGCTCTCCATTCTTTGTACGTAATTGTTCAGTTGCGGAGGGCCATCTGGATAGGGGTCATGCGTCCAAACGCTGTTCCTATGTTTCTGGCTACTAGGTTGTTGGTATTCCTTGTATCCGTCGAATCCCATGGATGTTACAGGTCGGTTGGAAGTTCGCAAGGGTCGACTCTGACTCAATCCTTCGTAGGCATCTGGTGACCAGGGATTATTGAATAGTGGTTGTGGCTGGGGTTGTGGGGATGGTGAATGCGTGCTTCGAGACAGCCCCATATCCTCCAGAGAAGTCATCACATCTTCCATTGCATCACGGAGAGGAGAGGGCGTATGGCCGCGGCCTTCAGATTGGGCAGCAGGAGATGGTGTCCTGGGCATGGTAGCATAGCGGTCGTTCATATCCAGCCGCGATGGGACAAGAGGCCCAGGAGATGGCTGCCGATGTACCGCCACGCGATGCGGAGGCGGAGGCGGAGGCGGAGATTCTTCCCGTTCTTGCAGCTGTAAGGGCGAGATCTCTCGGGAAGATCGCCCGGGTATTGCTATACCGTGCCTGTCCGGGTATGGGGAGGGCATGTAGTCGTAGTCGGCTGGGATATGTGGGGACGCGGCATGAGATGGGGGAGTGGGATGCATTGTCGTGCGCACTGGAGGGATCAGTGGCATGTGAAGCTCGGGGTTATCAGACGGGTACGGCGATACTGCTCGAGACGGCGGTCTGTTGCGGGGACTATCGGAAGGATAAGGTGATACTGCTCGAGACGGGGGTCTCATGCGGGGATTATACGGTGCCGGAGCGCTTGAGGAGAGGAGCGGATCAGGCTCAGCTGGAGGACGAGGTGAAGCTGCGCGCGATGGAGGCCGCGACCGCGAGGGCGGCCTCGATACAGAACTCCGATGCTTGACTGCGGTGGTTGGTGTTCGCAATGGTTTAACCTTTCCAGAAAGGCTGCCATCCCGGGGTGGCGTTTGTGGTATAGAGCTTGCCATCACGGGGGACGACGACATGCCGCCACGAGACAGCTCGCCTGTTGGCGCCAGAGCTTCCCTATGGGCTTGAAAGGGTTTCCGGAAAACGGTCTTCGTCTTCTTCGGCGCCGAAGTAGGGTTCGTTATCGGAGACACGGTTGTGGAAATCATGGGGCTTGTCGATCTAGTCACAGGCACAAAGTCCTCCCCAAGGACCTCGACGAAGTTGGATGGGAACAGGCCCATCATGCGCCTGTCGCGGCGTAATCGACCCATCCACCATTGTCCATCGCCTGCGTTCAAACATTCGATAAGATCACCTTCTACAAACCCCAGGTCACGTTTTGTCTCGCCTCCCCACGAGTATATGGCTCGACACCAGCATGGAAACCGGGCGGGGAGTTGGGGGGCGGCGGGCGCCATTGCGACTGCGGTTCCCCACGAACCTCCGACTGAATGATGGCGGCGGCAGCGATCGGTATAGTGCGAGTCAATTAAAGATTAACTTAGGCTTGGTATCACTTCAATGGGGAAGGATATCCCTGGGGTGAATGAGGTGGAACCGGACAATACAAGGCAACGACACGAGTCTAGTTCAGGGCGCGCTGTGGGTCAATCAAGCAACGATAACGAGAACATCAAAAACAAAGTGGTGGAGCTGCAAACCCAAGCATGGTACCTGCAAGCAGATGAGATGGAATGATGGATCAGATTCCCGGGGCAGTGGGCTATAGGAATGCGACGGGGAAGGAGACTGCTCTCATGCAGCAGTACTGGGGAAGCAGGGCGCCTCGGTCATAACAGGGAGGGAGAAAGACCGAGAACACCGCGGGAGAAAGGAAAGGGTGTGGGTGGGGAGGGGGAGAATGAGACGAACGCAAAAGAGCGAGTAGGAGAAGACGAATATCAAAGAGGAAGAGCAGAAGCGAAAGCGAGAGTGAATTGGTGGAAGAGGATCTCGAGAGGGCGGAGGAAGAGAGGATCGATCGAGAGGAGAGGGAGAGAGAGAGAGGGACGACGGGAGCTGAACTGGAAGTGAACGGTGAGGCCCGATTGATGTTTTGGTGTTTACGTGGGCACCCGATCGGGTTTAGTGGACGGCTTATCGATAAGCTTATTGCGCACTGTCCCCGTGGTTCAATTCGCCGCCGTCGGTTTCATTCATTCGCCTCCAGCTTCTTTTCGTCTCTGGTTCCCCCTGATTGTTGCTTAACGTCTTATCTACGATCCATGGTTCGTTCCTCGTGCTCCACTAAGCTTGTCTAAGACCAAAACACCATCAGGGGTCCGGGCTTTCAATCCAGGCCAAGCGAAGCAAGCACCGCGTCGTTGTTTTCGAAACTCGTACCACAAACACTGAACACTGAGCCCTGAAAGTAATTAATTACACTATCAGACTGCTGGTACGAAAAGGGAAGAAAGGCTGGAAAACAACCCATTATGAAGCATTTGTCCTGCTCGGACCCGGAGATGACGCGCACCGAGTCCTTGTTCGCTACCTTTATCGGTGGTTGTTGCAAAGCTATATCTGGAGCAAATCGCTCAGCAGCCACTGAGCTCATGTGCTAAACGTTGCGCATGCCTGGCTAGGCAGGAATGCTGCCAATGTTGCTCAATTTGTGGGCGCAAATCAAGCACATGGAAGTCTCTCTGACAAGCACGTCATGAGACTAGCCTGAAGCTTCAAGGGTAGTCTTATGATCGTCTTATGTTTCCTCTTGCTGGTGCTTTAGCTTTGGCCTCGTTTTCAAGAGCTTGTTGTGAAAAACGAATCTTGCCTTTGGTACTTGGAGTCGAGTCTTCAAGAATGCTGACGATATATCCCTGGGTCCGGTCTATTATCGAGACTGATTTAGCCTTCGTTGTAAGAAGGATATATATTTCGATGCTTCGCAGTCACCACTCGACCCTACCAGGGAGCAGCCGGCTCTGTACGGCTGCAACGATGTGCAATCGTTGACGTTGACCAAGTTTGATTAGAGAGAAGCTCTAGGTCCCATGGCATGAGCTTGGACGCCAATTTCGTTACCAATCTCTGAAGCTTAGTAAATGAACCTGCACCTCTTGATGGACACTTTGGTATCGGACTCACTGCAGTACGATGTAGCGACCAGAAACCCGGACCTTTTCTTTAGGACCAAAAGGTACAGAGGCGATGTTATAGTGATGTGTCATTTATACAGCTCAATCTGGTATGTGGCGCATTGGTGCAGTCGAATGATTATGGTGCCTGATATGAGCTGTCACACAGAGATTTTAAACTTATCTGTGACACACTAACATTGGTCACCTCAAAGGGTTGCGTTGACCCTACATTAAATTGAAACTGCTGCTGTTTCCTTGAATCAAAGGGGGGTATTTACGAGATCAACTGGGGAAAGCAAGACCTCGACCCTGGACATCCCCACAAACTATACAGGGAGGCAGAAGTCATCGGGATTAAAGACCAAACATTGATGCCATTCGTGATGGCGAGTTTATGACGCCAGCGTAATGAGACAATAGAAGTTGTTCACGAGGTGCACAGAACGGTATGCTCAGTCTCAAACAATAGAGCCTGCCTTGATCAAAAACAGAATTCCCCTTTAACAAACGACGACCGCGGCCGCCTTGGCCGATGCGAAGGCCTAAAGAAGTCGACAGGACAAAGGAAGGTGGCAGTTACCGGTGTCGATTGACCTCTTTCTAATCTCTTCCTTGCCCATCTTCTCCCTCGTGGTTCAACGATCATCACACTTGGCAACCAGCACAAATTGAGCTATAAGTCCTCGGATATCAATTCCAGCAGCTTCCCGGGAAAGTGACTTTATGAGGAATCCTGAAATGGCGAATCCAACCTATCCGGCCACTGAAGGGCGGAGAAACTCGGGTGCCTAAGGGTTGGAATACCTTCTCACAGTTAGCAAGAATGGTATTTTCCATGAGCTGCTGCTGACTATGTCACGTACTCATCGAGGAAGGTTTACACGCTGAGCATAGGTTCGTCTTGATATGAACCGTCATATTATGACCACGAAAGCCCAGAGATTGCTTACTCTAGGACAAGCAATCCATTCTGTGGGTTGTCTCATCGTGGCTGTCTGGGCCAAGCTCATGACGGGCGGGCTTTTGGATATCGTAATCATGATTCGAGGGTTGGCTTTGGTCATGACATCAATAAGCCTTGCTAGTGACATTCCACGCCTCTGATTCAGTCCATCGATCGATCATATCTTCTGGCGGTGTCAACAAAGCAAGGCTGGTAAGCTCACCGTCAAGGCACGCACCCTCAGGTTTTAGGCATGTTTCCCGGTAAGCTCCACAGATTCCGCCAAGCCAGAAATCCTACGGCCTGTGCCGTGGAATTTTGTGTCTCATGCTCCATGAGGAAGTAAAGCGAGGGGAGGAAAGGAGGGAAGAGGAGTAGGGGAGGAGAGGGGAGGAGCGGACAGGAGGAGAAGGTAGTAGTGATGGTGCTAACAATCGAAAGAAGGCATAGACACGTGATTGTATGCAAGCTCCGCGAGTGTGGTTCGTGGAGGTGGCTGTTGATCGTCGCCAAAAACGGCTTCAACGACTTTCCTCTGTCGGAACATACTTGCTTCCTCCAAGACTCTTTCTTTGTCTTTTCCAATCCCCCGCGCAAAACCATCCATCAATGGCCACGATGCGATCGCCTTTTTCACAGAATACTTGGCTGCCTACGCTGGTTAACCATCCATGGAAGCCGTGGAAGCAGGGGTTAAGACAATGGTACCTCACCCCTTGACGATCATGCTGCAAGTGTGCTGGTGCACGGAGCCACATACATTTCCTTTCAAGGGCAATTTGCTAAGTCTAGAATTCTCTATACTTGGAAGTATGGAGTCCCCACCAGCCCCCTCGGATAGGGATACTAATCGACCCACAGTAACGGTGGCATCCGCTTACGGCTCCTTCAGTTGCAAATGATATCCAGCGATAGGGTCTTGACCATGAGGGGCAAAAGGCGTGCCATACAGGATTCGAGAACAATCCTGTCACTCGCTGCTGACCTCATGATTTGCTGAATATGTGGCAATGCTACGCACTGGGGTCAACGCGATGGCATCAAGGCTCAGAAGTCAGCCCCCTAGATGCGCAGGGAATGCATCTTAACCAGTTCTGAACATGCCGCAGATGAGACACGCTCCCCCCACTCTGGGATGTCGGGCAAATCTATCTCTGTATAAAGCTTGCTGCCCTTCAACATGGGGCCAACAAGTGTGGTGATTTCTGGCCCAAGAACCAAATTCTGTTGGTGAAGAATACGCCGCTCCTAACGATGGAGGGCCCATACCGCGTTTATCTCTTTGGAGATCAGACCAGCGACTTCGAAGCAGGTCTGCGTCGTCTTATCCAAGCCAAAAACAATATCATCGTTCAGTCTTTCTTCCAACAAACCTTTTACGCGCTACGTCAGGAGATCTCGAAGCTGCCACCCGCCCAACGCAAATTATTTCCCCGATGCACAAGCCTCATAGATCTGCTCGCCAGATACCGTGAATCAGGACCGAGCCCCGTTCTCGAGAGCGCCTTCACATGTATTTATCAGCTGGGGTCTTTTATCAAGTAAGTGTGGTTGTTTCCAGTCTCACAGCAGTCGCTCTAATATACCTCAAGCTACTATGGAGACTTGGGAAATGCATACCCGTCAGAGGACTGCCAGCTGGTCGGATTGTGTACAGGGCTTCTCAGCTGTGCAGCTGTGAGTGCATCGAAAAACGTCGGAGAGCTCCTGCCCGCTGCAGTCGAAGCAGTTGTAGTTGCCCTGCGGCTCGGATTATGTGTCTTGCGTGTTCGAGAGCTTGTCGACTCTGAAGCAACTTCCTCGTCATGGTCCGTTTTGGTCTCGGGACTGAGTGAGGAAAACGCATCTACTTTAATCGAAGAGCATAGCATCAAAACGGTAAGACTAGTGGATCTAAACGTCACCGAAGTACTAACCATTGTAGGCGATCCCTCCGTCGTCAAGGCCTTACATCAGCGCAGTAAGCTCCAATGGAGTCACAATCAGCGCGCCACCACTTGTCCTTGACGCATTCATCGAGAACGGTCTTGCAGGAAACTACAAGCACACGAGAGTGCTGATCCACGGGCCTTACCATGCTCCGCATTTATACGACAGCAGAGACGTGGATCGGATTCTAGAATCATTCCCTGAGGAACGTCTCGGACATTATACCACACACACTCCTGTGTTGTCCAGCAACACTGGGACACCTGTCGAGGCCAGCAAGATAAAGGAGGTTCTGCAGGTTGCGATTGAAGAAATCCTTTTGCGTCGACTCTGCTGGGATAAGGTCACTGAGTCATGCATCTCGATCGTTGAATCAGCAAACAGGCAGTCATGCCAGCTTATCCCTATCTCTACTAGTGCCACCCAAAGCCTTCATACTGCTTTCAAGAAGGCCGGAGTCGTCAATATCTCGCTCGAAACCGGAATCGGTGATGTATCAACATCCGCAGACAAGCCAAATTTGAGCGGAAAGACCGAATGTTCCAAAATAGCCATCATTGGTATGTCGGGTCGGTTTCCCGACTCCGAAAGTCCGGAGGCGTTCTGGGAAATTCTGCAGAAGGGCCTTGATGTACACCGGAAGGTTCCTGCTGATCGTTGGGATGTTGATGCGCATTATGACGAGACTGGCGCCAGACGAAACACGAGCAAAGTGCAGTACGGTTGCTGGATCAAAGAACCTGGACTATTTGACCCACGGTTCTTCAACATGTCGCCAAGAGAAGCCCTCCAGGCTGACCCTGCTCAGCGCCTTGCTCTACTGACAGCCTACGAAGCTCTTGAGATGGCTGGTTTTATTCCCGATAGTTCTCCATCAACCCAGAGAGACCGTGTCGGAATCTTCTACGGAATGACTAGTGATGACTATCGTGAGATCAACAGTGGTCAAGATATTGATACCTACTTCATCCCGGGTGGCAATCGTGCCTTCACCCCTGGCCGGATCAACTATTTCTTCAAATTCAGTGGTCCTAGTGTCAGCATCGATACAGCGTGCTCATCCAGTCTTGCAGCTATTCATATGGCTTGCAATTCTATCTGGAGGAACGATTGTGACGCCGCCATTGCGGGTGGTGTCAATATCTTGACCAACCCGGACAATCACGCTGGTCTGGATCGTGGGCATTTCCTGTCCACTAGGGGTAACTGCAACACATTTGACGACGGCGCCGATGGGTATTGCAGAGCCGATGGTGTTGGTACCATTGTGCTGAAACGACTTGAGGATGCAGTAGCAGATAACGACCCAATCATCGGCATCATTAACGGGGCATACACCAACCACTCTGCCGAGTCAGTCTCGATCACCCGCCCCCACGTGGGAGCACAAGCATTCATCTTCAACAAACTGCTTAACGAAGCGAATGTCGACCCGAAGGATGTTAGCTACATTGAAATGCACGGTACAGGCACACAGGCAGGAGATGCGGTTGAGATGCAGTCTGTTCTCGATGTCTTTGCTCCTGACTATCGCCGGGGCCCCACTCAATCCCTTCACCTGGGCTCTGCAAAATCCAATATTGGACATGGAGAGTCCGCTTCCGGGGTAACAGCACTTGTCAAGGTGCTCATGATGATGAGAGAAAACCAGATCCCACCCCACTGCGGTATCAAGAACAAGATCAACCACAACTTCCCCACTGATTTTGCGAAGCGTAATGTTCATATTGCATTCCAGCCCACTCCCTGGAACCGGCCAGCTTCTGGAAAGCGCCGCGCTTTTGTTAATAATTTCTCTGCCGCTGGTGGAAACACCGCCCTCCTGATCGAAGATGGGCCTCTCCCTGAGACGACTAGTCAGGACTCTCGATCATTTCATGTTGTTGCAGTCTCGGCTCGGTCCCAGAGTGCTTTGAAGAACAACGTCAACTCTCTAATCAAGTACCTGGACTCTTATGCCAACTCATTCGGAGTTAAAGAGTCTGAGTTCGTTCCCAACGTGGCTTACACCACCACTGCTCGCAGGATTCACCATCCCTTCAGAATCACCGCTGTTGGCTCGACATTGCAGAGTCTGCGTGACTCTTTGCATGCTGCCGCTCAGCGCGACACATTTACAGCTGTCCCAGCCAAGACTCCGGGCATTGGCTTTGTCTTCACCGGTCAAGGAGCTCAATACACCGGAATGGGCAAAGAGCTATACAATACTTGCTCTCCATTCCGGGACACAATTGAGCATTTTGATTGCATTGCACAGAGTCAAGGCTTGCCCTCGATTCTATCTCTTGTCGATGGTACTACTCCTGTCGAAGAATTGAGCCCAGTGGTTGTGCAGGTTGGTACATGCTGCGTCCAGATGGCCCTGGTCAGCTACTGGAGTTCTTTGGGCGTCAGACCGGCTTTCGTTCTTGGCCACAGTCTTGGAGACTATGCTGCCCTGAACGCTGCTGGCATCCTGTCAACAAGTGACGCAATCTACCTATGTGGACGCCGCGCTCAATTGCTGACCGAGAAATGCGAGGTTGGAACCCACTCCATGCTGGCAATTAGGGCTTCACTTGCCGAGATCAAGCACTTCCTCAAGGATGATGTTCACACGATCGCCTGTGTCAATGCTCCGGCCGAGACTGTCATCAGTGGCCTTGCCTCGGACATCGAGGGCTTGGCTCAGAAATGCTCAACCGAGAACGTCAAGGCAACGAAGCTACGGGTCCCGTACGCGTTCCACTCCCCGCAGGTTGACCCTATATTGGACACATTCGAGGCTATTGCGCAGGGCGTCACATTCCACAAACCGACAACTCCATTCGTCTCGGCCCTGCTTGGCGAAGTCATCACAGAGGCCAATGCTCATGTTCTCGGAGCTAAATACCTCAAGGACCATTGTCGGGGCACAGTCAACTTTCTTGGCGCTCTCGAAGCCATTAGGCACGCGAAATTGGCCGATGACAAGACGCTGTGGGTTGAACTCGGTTCTCACACCATTTGCTCGGGAATGATCAAGGCAACACTGGGCCCCCAAGTGACCACCATTGCCTCTCTTCGACGAGAGGAGGACACATGGAAGGTTCTTTCAAACAGCATGTCATCACTGCACTTGGCGGGTATTGATCTAAACTGGAAGCAGTACCACCAGGACTTCAGCTCCTCCCATAAAGTACTGCGTCTCCCTGCCTACAACTGGGACCTTAAGAATTATTGGATCCCGTACACCAATAACTTCTGTCTGTCTAAGGGAGCGCCTGTGGCAGCCATCGAGGCCGTGCCAAAGTACGAGTATCTCACCAGTGCAGCTCAAAAGGTCGTTGAAACTACAGATGAGGGGGACACATCCACTGTGGTTGTTGAAAATGACCTTGACCATCCGGAGCTCCGACGCGTTATTCAAGGACACAAAGTGAACGGTGCCAATCTCTGCCCATCGGTAAGTGCTCGTTATGTTTGGAATCCTGTGCTTTCACAGCCGCGCTAACCACTGATAAAGTCTCTCTATGCCGACATTGCTCAAACGCTTGCAGAGTACTTGATCAACAAGTATAAGCCGGAGTTCAAGGACGTGGGGCTTGATGTGGCCGACGTGTCTGTTCCCAAGACACTTATAGCGAAAGGTGGCCAGCAGCTTTTCAGAATTTCTGCAACTGCTACCTGGGCACAGCAACGTGTGGCAATCCAGATTTACTCGGTCACCCCTGAAGGAAAGAAGACTGCTGAACATGCAACATGCACAGTGAAGTTTTTTGATTGCGCTGCTACAGAGAAAGAGTGGAAGCGCATGTCCTACCTTATCAAGAGGAGCATTGATCGCCTGCAAGAAATCGCAGAGAACGGAGAAGCGCATAGGCTCCAGAGGGGCATGGTGTACAAGCTCTTCGCTACTTTGGTTGACTACGACGACAACTTCAAATCGATCCGCGAAGTCATTCTCGATAGCGACAATCACGAAGCCACTGCAAGAGTCAAGTTTGAAGCTCCGGCGGGAGACTTCCACAGAAATCCGTTCTGGATCGACAGTTTTGGGCACTTGTCGGGTTTTATAATGAACGCCAGTGACGGCACAGACTCCAAGTCGCAAGTTTTTGTGAACCATGGCTGGGACTCGATGCGCTGTCTGAAGAAGTTCTCCAAAGACGCCACGTACAGGACCTACGTCAGAATGCAGCCCTGGCAGAACTCTATATGGGCTGGTGATGTCTACGTCTTCGAGGGCGACGAAATCATCGCTGTTTATGGATCTGTTCAAGTAAGCCCCATTGATCTGCCGCCACATTTGCAGGAAGCTAATCCGACTCCAAACAGTTCCAAGCCTTGCCTCGTAAGATTCTCGACACTGTGCTTCCGCCCGCCGGAGCTGCGAAGGCCTCCGCCCCCGTTCGTCCTACTGCAAGTGTGATTCAGAAGCCCGTGCCTGCTGCAGGTAGCAAGACCCGTGCTAAAGCTCCGACACCCACGAAATCACTCCTGAAGTCAAGTGGACCCAGTGTTATCGTACGGGCACTCAGCATACTTGCAGCTGAAGTAGGCCTGTCCGAGTCGGAGATCTCGGACGATTTGGTCTTCGCCGATTATGGAGTGGACTCTTTGCTATCTCTGAACATCACCGGACGGTACCGTGAAGAGCTGAACATTGATCTGGACTCATCGGTCTTCATCGACCAGCCGACCGTCAAGGACTTCAAGCGATTGATAGCTCAGATCAGCCCTTCGGAAAGCAGCGACGGGTCAACCAGTGATCCAGAGTCGAGCTTCTCCTTCAACGATGGTTCGGACGAGTCGGGTCTTAGCTCCCCGGTAGTTGCCTCTCCTCCAAACGAGAAGGAGATGGTGATCGAAGTCGACCAGCATGCTACAATGAAGGAGATCCGTGCGATCATCGCGGATGAAATCGGTGTGACTGCGGATGAGCTCAAGGCAGACGAGAATTTGGGTGAGATGGGAATGGATTCTCTTCTCTCCCTCAATGTCCTGGGTAGGATCCGTGAAACACTGGACATGGATCTCCCAGGCGAGTTCTTTATCGAGCATCAAACCCTCGAGGAGGTCGAGACTGCTCTCGACCTGAAGCCCAAGGCCGCACCGATCCCGGAGCCTATAAGACTTCCGGAGGTTTTGCCGACGATGAAGTCGAACATCAGTGTACGTGCTGCTCAACACCCCCCGGCAACCTCGATTGTCCTGCAGGGAAATCCCAAGACTGCTACGCAGTCACTGTTCCTATTCCCTGATGGCTCCGGCTCGGCCACATCTTACGCAACGATTCCGCGGGTTGGTCCCGACGTCTGTGTCTACGGGCTCAACTGCCCCTACATGAAGACGCCAGAGAACTTGAAGTTCCCTCTTCAAGAGCTTACATTCCCTTATCTTGCCGAAGTCCGGCGCAGACAGCCCAAGGGCCCTTACAACTTTGGCGGTTGGTCGGCTGGCGGTATTTGCGCCTACGATGCTGCTCGCTACCTGATTCTCGAAGAAGGCGAACGAGTTGACCGTCTCCTCCTTCTCGATTCCCCCTTCCCCATTGGACTGGAGAAGCTTCCGCCACGGCTGTATCGGTTCTTTGATTCGATCGGATTCTTTGGCGAAGGCAGATCCGCGCCTCCGGCCTGGCTCCTCCCTCACTTCTTGGCGTTCATCGATTCCCTGGATGCGTATCGCGCGGCACCGCTCCCCTTCGATGATCCTAAATGGGCCAGCAAGATGCCCAAGGTCTTCCTTATCTGGGCTAAGGATGGCGTCTGTAACAAACCCAATGATCCACGTCCGGAGCCCGCTGCCGACGGCAGTCCTGATCCGCGGGAGATGATTTGGCTCTTGAACAACCGTACCGACCTCGGCCCCAACAAGTGGGACACGCTCGTGGGGCCGAACAACGTCGGCGGCATCACGATCATGGAAGAAGCGAATCACTTCACCATGACCCTGGGCACGAAGGCCAAGGAGCTATCCAACTTCATTGGCGAAGCTTTGGCGAACTAGAATGACTGGATGCTTGCATTGTTTTGCAAATAATAAATACCTCTTGCTGTTTGTTACCCTAGATAGTCCTGATATGCTTTGTTAGTTACGATTTTGTATTGGCTAGTCCCTAATGGAAGTACATGATCTTACCTATTCTTGTTCGTCCCCCCTTCGAATCCATAGAGTGTATAGGGTTGTCCTTCATGACATTGAAGTACCTGGCAGCATACGAGGTTCGGTCTCGACCGACGTACTATTTTGGATTAGTTTCGTTTTGGTCATATGCCATACTTAAGATCGCCTCATCGCCTTCTATGTGTATGGGCTGCGCAAGAAGACAGTAGAGCGAGCAGTCCGAACTACTCGGTACCTCCCATCCTCCTCCTCCTCCTCCTTCGCCTCCTCCTATCTCTTGTCTCCTACCTCCCGGCCTTTCCCACCTTCCCCTCTAGGTCCAGTACAAGGCTAATTCACGCCCTTTCCCCTCCACCAACCACAGCCCAGTTTAGCCCAGCTTAGCCGTTCCATTTTCTGACTGCCCTCGGTTGTGGACATGAAGATCTATGTCCCGGGTCTCTAGGATCTACAGCGGCAGTCCTTCTACTCCGACGGACCACAAAAACACCAACAACCCAAATCGGAATCCGAATCGGAATGGGAATCTGAATCTCAATTCATTGGTACGCGACTCGATCGGCAACTAGGTTTGGGAGGCGGTTGGACGGTAGGTTGGATAGATAGATAGATAGCTAGATAGATGGGGTGCGTACATTGTCCTCGTTCTGGATTTGGCTCTATTTCTGGTCTGAACCTGGAGGGGCTCGTTGGGCGGTGGGGAGCGGGCTGGTGTGGTGTGGTGTGGTGTAGGTGAGGTGAGGTGAGGTGAGGTGAGGTGAGGTGAGGTGAGGTGAGGTGAGGTGAGGTGAGGTGAGGTGAGGTGAGGTGGTGTGGTGTGATGGATAGGGTTGAGTAGGAGGGGGGTGGGATTGAAGGGGCGGGATGCTTATGCTTGGTTTGGGGGGATTTGGAATTGAGCTGGCGGGGGACTGGACTTGTATGAAAATCGGGGGCTAGGTATGCAAGGGTGTGGTCGCTATGAGGCGGGCAGAAGAACAAGAAGAATCAAGGAAGAACGAAGGTATCGGTCAAGAGGGAGAGGGAGGGAGGGGCGGGGTGAGGTGAGGTGGTGGTGGTGGTGCATCTTGCATGCATGCATGCAGGGTTGGATTTGAGGGGGGAGGTTGGCGGTGTGTATGAGGAAGGAAGGGGAAAAAGCTTCCAAGTCCCTCGTGGAAACCAACCGGATGAGGGTTGATTTAGTAGTGGTGCATGCATGCATGCATGCATTCGCCCAGCGCCCAGCTAAAAGGTCATCTCCGAGCTGAAGCGTAGCGCACTGCTCCGCGTGTTTAGCGACGACGATCCATTACCGCTGTGGTTGTTGATGCCCGGGCTGGTGGGCCGGCTGGCCGTCCATTTTGGGCTACGCGGCTGGGTGCTGGTCGAGCGGGTCGAGGGCCGGTTCTTGCGGATCTCGCGCAGCTCCTCCTCCTTCCGGCGGAGGAGATCCTCGCGCGAGGCGAGCGCGGCCTCCAGCTCCAGGGTGCGGGCCAGGTGGCGGGCCTCGTCGTGCTGGAGGTTGAGCTCGCGGAGCCGGCTGGCGTCGCCGGCCACTTTGCGCTTGAGGGTCTCGTTCTCGTCGCGCAGCTGGCGGTTCTCGTTGCTGGACTGCGCCGCGACGTTCGAGGCGGTCTGGTACTGCTCGCGCGTGTACTCGGTCTGCTTGGCCTCGTAGTCCGCCTTGCGCTCCAGCCCGCTGTTCTCCTTGGTCAGGCGGCGGATCTCCTCGCGAGCCGTCTCCAGCTCCGCGGTCATGCTGCCGGCGTCGCTTTTCAGGGCCGCGCGCGCCTGCTCAAGTTCGTGCCGCAGCTGCGTGCGCTCGTCTTTGAGCTTGCTCAGCTCCTCTTTGCTCTTCTCGCTGCGCTGCTCGGCCAGGGTCTTGGCTTCGGCCAGCTTGTCCCTCTCGCGGCGGAGCTTGTGGAGGTCCCGGGTGCGCGTCTCATAGCGGTGCTGCAGTTGCTGGAGGACATGGTCTCGTTCTTGCAGGCGGGCCTGGGTTTCAGCGAGCGTCTTTTGCAGTATTTGGACTTCGTTCGCGTGCGAACTGCGGAACTGAACGAGGTTGCTCTCCAGGGATCGGAGCTCGCCGTCGAGGGTCTGGCTGGGGAATTCGGTCGACTCGGTGAGCTGGCTGGCATCTCGCGGTTCCTCCATCCTGGGTCGCTTGGATGTTTGCTCGCTGGAGTCTTCCGTCTGTGTGATTTCTGTCTTAGGGCCCGGGACATTGCGGTCAGGTGAACGGGAACTTACGAATGCTCGTTTCTGCAGGAGAGGCGTAGCCATGGGGAAATTCTCAACATCCGGTCGGCTGGGTGGCTCCTCGGGAACGGGTTGGAGTGCTTCCAGATCCACAATGTGCAGAGGCTCAATGTGCGGTAGCGACCAGTGCGCGTTGAAGTTGTCCGACAACAGATACGAGACAAGCTCTTCTGCGTCTTCAGATACCCCAAGCGCATCGTCCTGGAGGTCGCCAACCGCGTTCTTCAGACGCGTAGTGTATTGCAACACCAGACGCACACGTGGGAGCTCGGGCAAATTGGAGAAGCAAAGCGCGATATGTTCGCTGGAATTGGACACGATGAGGCGGACGACGGGAAGCAGATGCCCGTGGCGAGCAAATGTGGTCCGCATGTGTTCAACCGAGGGGATCTTGGTGTCAAACGATGCGTCCAGGGCGATGATTGCAGACGGGGCTTTGTAGGTCTCCACGATGCCGTCATTGCGGGTTGACTGGACCCCAAAGCTCAGCGGGCCCTTGGCCAGAGACACTTCCACATTCGTGCCAGGGCCCATCTCCTCGCGCGGGCGGGTGTAAGCGAGGCCTTTGCCGAGCAGGAACCGCTCGACCACGTTCTGGGTCTTTTCGCCATTCACCATGATGACCAAGTGTATATCACGATCACATGTAGACCCCACGAGATAGGAGAGAAGCAAGAACTTGGCACTCGAGTACTCCGCCCAGGAAGCCTCTTGCCGCAGGTCCGCTTGCGAGTCGTTGAGATGTTTTGCGACGTTCAAGTCGGGATGGGTGGCGACATTACTCAGACACTCTAACACCTCTCTTATTTTTGGCAGTAGACGCACGGGCTGTGTGATAGTCAGTTTCTACCAGGCTCGGGGAGGGGCTGCTTCATAGTACCTGGTCTGCTTGTGTGCTGGTGCCATTGATGAATTCCTGGATGGAATCACTCTCGTCCGTAAGGACTCGCTCGTAATCATCCTTGACCCTCGAGTCCATAGGGAGCGAGATGGCAAACTCCGATGGACCAAGCAGAACAGATCCTGGAATCGACTCCTCGGAATGGTCGACTGACAATGCATGTGGCTGAATAGTTTGTACATCGTGTTGCATATCGTGTTGTATATCGTGAAGCTGCGTGGGGTCCATGTGTGCAGGTTCCAGGGGGGGCGAGGGGATGACAGGCGGGGGTTCTACGGGAGAATGATGTTCAGGATGAATGGCTGAGGGTTTGTCGATCCTCACGCTGAGTGGGGCGGCGGTTTCGGGCAAAGCCACGGGCGATGGTTCGATGTCGCCAGCCTCACCCACCGAAGATGGCGTGGCGCTTGGCTCCGGTGGTACCGTACTCTGCGCTCGCAGCTGGGCATATGCATTCCTGAGCTTCTCCCGCGGAGTGCTCCCTTCAAACTGGCTGTATTTCTCCATCGTCTCCGCTAGAGACATGCCTTTTTTGTCCTGACCTTCCATCTGCACAGATGATTTCCGTTCTGTCACAGAGGCGATTCTGCAGCTTGGCTTACTAGTGAGAAAGACCTTCGTAACTTGCGAAACACGCGCAGTTACGGGCTCTGGTAGGGAAATTACGCGACCAGCGCTAGTGCTACCTGTGCAACGGTTAGCCAGTATTGAATAGAGGGGACTCATGGTTATCACCCTGCGATAAGTAATGAAGTGATGAAAACTGCTGCGAGACCGGCGTACTTGCGCTTGGAGGGCTCTTGGCCGAGTTTGTTGCGTACTGCGCGCTTGCGCTATTATATGTGGGAGCCGGACGCACCGTTTGACTCTCGGAGTTACTGAATGGTCCCAATGGCGTCTCCGGTAATTCATCCAAGGCGCTCGCGTGGTTACCTGCTACCCGACTTACCGGCCGCTGAGACCCAGAAGAGCAGACTGTGCTCAGATAGAGTCCCTCGCGCGGGACAGTACTCACAACACTCACGCTTTCCCACGTCTGGCAGTTGGCGGCAGGGGTTACCGTTGGCAGATATTCTACGGATCGAGCGTCTGGGGACTCGCCGGGCAAGCGGAATTCAGCGGGGATAGGTGTTGCGGGCACTTCTTGGAAGACCTGCAACTGGCGGTCGTGTAATGAAGCTCGCAGACTGTTCTCGCGTTGTGCCGAACAATGTGTATTCGATGGGCTTGTTGAAGCCGAGCCGTACGCCTCCGCAACCTGCAAGTCCGGTGTACCGTCGCAGGGGACAAACAAAGGCGAACCGGGGTCGTTGTTTGTGTGCTCCGGAGAGGATTCAGAGACAACAGGGTCGGTAACCAGCTGCTCCACGCTGTGCGTCTGTGAGCGGGAGGAAGACCACTGCGTCGGTGGAGTATTACTCGGTTGTGGGTATTCACTCTGAGCGCAACTCTCCTGCTTCTTCTTGTCCTTGTTCCTTTCCCAGGTCTCAACAGCAAGTGCGCTGGCGTGCTCCTTTGGTTCCTGACCACAAAACCGAGCAATTAGAACAGAGACCTATCACAAAGAGATCGTGTAGATTTACCCAAGTGGGCTCCCAAGGTCCTTCCCAGTCAATCAGGTATTGAGACTCCGTCTCGTCGAGTATACAGTTGATATAGTATTCGTCGTCGTCCAGGGTATTGCTCTCGTGGTCGGAGTTGTCGGAGTCGTCGCTCGACTCGATAGTATAGTTCTCTTTCCAGCGTTTTTTCCGTGAAAAAGTGGTGTGGTTGTTGTCGTGGTGAGGGGACAGTTTGCGCTTGCGCCACATTATGCGCGGACTGGAAGCATGGCCGAGGTGGGATAATCCATGGTGGTGTGACAGTGGAACAATAGAACGCTGGGTGATGAAAAGGGGAGTGCGGCGGAGATAGTCCAGGCGAGATTAAGTCCGAAGGAGCGACAGAAATTGCAATGAGAAGCCTGCGCTCTGGGGTGGGGGGAGGAGTCTGTAAGGGGAGCTGTAGGCGGGCTGGAAGTGAATGAAAGTAAGTGGTGGTGGATGAGGAGGTCGGCGGGAACAACGTGGGTGATCCCCGGCACGTGATAGTCCTTATCAGTCGGTCGTCCGGAGCTTGGAGAGAAGGCGCCGGGGTTGCTACAGATTAAGCATAGGTGGTTCGGGGTGGATTTCTTTCTTGAAGCTGTGGAGTAGCCTGTGTCCTAGCTTCTGTTAGTCTTGCGCTGGTTTCACAAGGTTCTGCGCTCCCCCGTTGGAATTGACGGTTGACAAGACAGGGATGCCCGCGGAACGGCCGGTGATGCTCCTCGGGTATAGATAGATAGGCAGTCATTTAGGGCTAAGGACGAAGGGAAGCGCAGAGTCAACCTCCGTCAGCGGGGCTAAGCAGGGTCTTACAAGATTGGAATCGCTCAGAAGGTTCTTCGATCATCTGCGTCGGTTTGTTCATAGGTTGCTTACCTGCGCTGACTCGGTAACAGAGGGGCTTACACAGAGAATTGAAGGCGGGCATCTTCCCACCTTGGCAGATACAGCAACACATTCGTAGTGAGCATATGAAAATCTATCTGATGTTTGAACTTGAGAGCGCAAGGCATCAGTCGTCCTCACCTGAACCATGATCGTCTCTTATCAGCCGTGTGGTATCGGCCACCCCAGAGACAAAGAGATGTTTCATGTCGTAGCAGCAGCCTTACCGTAAGTCCCATTGTTACGAGTTACGAGTTACGATGTGGTGTATATCAGGTTGTCAGCAATTCAAGCTTTGAGGCCCACAGTAATAGGACCCTGACTCACCCGAGCAGCTCCTGCATGAGCCTTGATGAGGAGCTCCATGAAATGGGCAGTACGGACTAGATTACAACGAAGGTGAATGGACCCTTAGCCCTAAGCTCATCGAGGCCGACCAAGAGCATAATAAGCCAACAATCTTAAGAAACCTTGGTCGAATCGTAGTTCTAAGGCTCGTAGTTAGAATTGGCTTTCGCATGGGATTGGAACCACCCCGATCTTACTAGGGAGAGTAAGTTAGAAGTCCTTGCAGGCAGGCAGCCCCTCTTGGGAGCCTGAGGCAGGGACCGGCTAAACCTCTTTAACCAAGGCCGCCGATAAGATCCCATCCAGAAATCCGGAGAAATCGGTTCGAAGTTATCAAGGGGAAAGAAAACGAAAATAAAAAATACAAAAAAGAACCCGCAACAACACAGATTTTCAAGCCAATCTGTACGCAACCATTGAAAATATCTCCATAATTCTTTAGAATACTGTCTGTGAGTACCTCCCCCCAAGAAACCTCGATCACAAGCCCTGCAACTCTAACCTTACCCACAGCACCAATCTGCACACTTCCAAGTACAGCACAGTCCAGTCCACCAAAAACACCATGGACACCTTCCGCCAGATCCTGCAGGCCGCCCGCCAGTCCAACTACGGACGGTACCTCGTGGAAGAGGACGCGGTCTTCGAGTCCGTCGCCGAAGCGGTCCAGCAGCACATGAGCCAGTACGACGCCTCGCACGACTTCCAACACGTCCTCCGCGTCGTAGCGCTATCCTCGAAGATCCTCGCCGCCGAGTTCGAGGCCGAGTCCGAGCGGCACGAATGGTACCGGCCCGACCTCATTCTTCTGAGCGCGTAAGTCCTTCCCCCCTCTCCCTCCCACCCCCAAATCCACCAGGTCTCACGCGTGCCGCAGCCTGCTCCACGACGTCAACGACAAGAAATACGCCCCTCCCCCGTCTGCCGCCGGGGAGCAGGTGTCCAAGGTCGCTGTGGTGCTTCGAAAGGCCGGCATCTCCGAGGACGAGATCGAGCACGTCGAGCAGGTCGTCAACCATGTCTCGTACTCCACGGAGGTCAAGGACCCCGCGAAGGTGATGGAGGTCCTGGAGGATTATCCGGATCTGGCGGTCGTGCAGGACGCGGACCGGTTGGATGCCCTGGGCGCGATTGGCGTGGGCCGGATGTTTACGTACGGGGCCGCGAAGGTGCCGGATGCGAGTATGCAGAGGTCGCGGGATCATGTTGATGAGAAGTTGGTGAAGTTGGAGGGGATGATGAAGGTACGTTCTTTCTTTTTTTTCTTTTGGGGGGAGGGCTTCATGGCGCGATTCTTTGGCCAGTAAGTAGGCTGACTCGATCTCCAGACGGACGTTGGGTTGAAGATGGCCAAGGAACGGACTGAGAGACTAGTCACTTTCAGCAAGTGGTGGGATGAGGAAGCTGCTCTGTTTGAGCCAGAACTATAGGTTTCAAGGTTGATGGTATTTCGTCAGAAGTTCGGAGTAGGTTTACGGCGAATTGGAGGGGAATCTCATTTGTTATTCACTCTTCGTGAGGCCAATCATAGCGATGTTTTGCAAAGAAGTCGTATTCGTGTTCCGCGTAGCAATGCTTGTCTAGGTTTCATGAACTTCTAAATAGCGGATATCTAGGCTTGCTGAGTTTTAAAGACGAGATGCACCAGCCGAGCTCTCCTGCTCCTGTTTCCATCTATCAAAATCGAACCCGAGCTGTGCGAGAGATTTGACCAACCCACGCTCAGCACCTTTCTGTCCAAACGTGCGTTTGATCTCCGCGATCTGCCCGCGAATCCACCTCTCCCTTTCTCCCCAGTAATTGCACTGTTTGCCGTTGCCTCCATTATCGAGTCCCCGTCGGGACTCGGCTTCTGCCGCCCAGTCATGCAAGAAATTTATAAAGTCCGCATCCTGCGGAAAGGGAAGAAGGTGAAAGGGCGTCCCTTCGCCTTTCTCACGAACAGTCGACTGTTCCCACTCTTCCATTGCATCTTTCGAGGGAAGACTCAGGCGTCCCGAGAACACCCGCGCAAAAACGGCCGCCTGGTTCTCCGACAACGGGAATGGAACGATGCGCTGCGGAAGGGCACTGAGCACCAAGGTGGGGTCGGGGATGTAGAAGAGATGCTGATATGTGTTCACCACCCGCCGGCCGTTGGTGATGATCAGCGGGTCTAGCGCCGACAAGAACGGATATGTGTACAGGTACCCGGTGCAGAACACGATAGCGTCGATATCCGCCTCAACGTGACCGTCCTCAAAGCGAACGGCTCTGCTGTGGGAGTCAGGCGGGAGGAATTCCACGATCTGCGGCCGATACACCTTGCTGGTGTCCCCCGCGGAGGAAGCAAGCAGCGTCTGGTTTCTCTCGGACACGATGACCTTGCCCCTGCTCACGGGGTTGATCTGGTTACCGATATCCAGTCCCGACGCCGAGCTGCCCACCACAATGACCTTCTTGTCCCGGAATTGCTCGGCAGAGTCATACAGCTTGGAGTGTAAGATGACGCCGGGATATGCCTCGTTCCACTGCGTGATGCCCGCGATGTCGGGCGTGAACGGGAGATCGTAGTGGCCGCTAGCAACCACCACGGCATCGTACGCGTCGGTTCTTGCGTCTCCCGTGCGCAGATTCTTCGTGGTGACCGACCAGCTCCCTGCGCCAAGGACGTCTTTCCGGACGTCCGAGACCTGGGTCTCGAATTGGATCAGACCGCGGATCTCTGCCGCATAGTCATGCAGATAATCCTTCACGGCGGCATGCGTAGGCATGACTTGCGTCTTCGCGTCGAAGTATTTGTCGCTGTACCGCATGATCTCCTTGGGGAGGTTGGTTTCCAGTGCTTCGTAGATGGGGGAGATGAAAGTAGGCTCCTGCCGCCCCTCTGTTGTGTGCCAGATTGGCCCTTCCGGAGGCTGGTGGGGGTCAGTTTGGGGGACGGTGCTTGTGAGATTGTCCTTCAGAGGGCCTGGAGTGTAATTCCAGACGCCACCGGCCGTGGCTCTCTGCTCGAAGACATCGATTTTCTCGAAGTATTGCTCCGCAAGCAAGTACCTGGGCGATTGATGAGCGGTTGAGTCCGGAGGTCGGGGGGTCAATACTTACTTGACTGCAGCGAGACCAGAGGGGCCTGCGCCGATGACGGCGATTCGACTGATCCGTCCTGATCGTGTCATTGTTGGGTGAATGGCCACGATGAGACGATCTGTCGACGCAGGAGATAAGGGGAGTTATAGTCTGTACTTTGTAGTTCACGGTGGTTTCCAGTGGCCGATGACTACATTGTGGCGGGGAATTTCGTGCTCCGTCATCGGGAATGGGCTGATCAAGTAATTGTTCGGGATGTTCGACCCTATACTTCGACATGCAGGAAGGATTTTGTCGAAGTTGACAGGGATCGTCAAGCATGGAAACTTCCATCATGTTTTTCTTTCCAGTTCAATCCAGCTCCATCACATGTGGGAGAGCGTGGCACAATGTTGCAATGGGGTTGACAAACCATTACCGACTCCACTCTGCGGTGGGCTGCGGCAACAACAAAGACAAGCCCGTAACATTACAGCTCCAATACGCCGGGTTTTGTGACGCAACAACCTCCTTCTCCTCCTTCTCCTCCTCCGCAGCCTTTCGCTTTCCCGCGCGTGCTGCCATCCAAGCAAGATCTTATTTTTTTGTGTCCCAGCCCTGGTCAACGATTGCGCAACCTCTTCACCTGAGCGGCTATCTTACCTCAGGACAGCCAGTACCTATGACTCAGGCAATGTGGAACGCGCATGACCACTAAGCGGCCACAGCGATGGACGCCCACGATAAACAACAAGCTCCGGTCTCCGAGCTCCTTCGATCGACCCCGGTCCCCATTGCGCAGCTCTCCCCGTCGCTCGACAATCTACCCCACAACTCCGTGCGCGGGGTCGTGGCTCTGCTATGGCCGTATTCGTCGTCCACGCGGTCGATCAGCTTGCTTCTGGCGGAGCCCGACTTTCGGCTCCGGCGGTCTGGCGGCCAAGTGAGGGTCGTCTTCCACGGACCCGTCGCGGAAGAGGTCGCCAAGTCGCACGTTGGGATCGGCGACAATGTGTATCTCAGCCTGCACGGATCCAGGCTAACCGACAATGACCCGAAAGTTCTCACCCCGGGCAAGAGCGTCGCCTGGGATGTGCATTTCGAGACTACGGTTCTGGTCGAGGTGAGTGAAACCACGGAGAACCGAAAGTGAACCTAACGGGTGGTGGCTCATTGCGCTCTAGGTATGGCGCTCCGATCAACATCTTTCCACCGTCCAGATCGATCCTCCCTCGTCTCCCCTGCCCGCTGCCGACAGTACCACGCCCACACCGACTACCCCGGACCCGAGAGGCAGTGCCTTCCCCCGCGGCCTCGACTCGGCGACCTGGCAATCGCCCGCTTTCCTGGGACCATCAAGAACGTCTAGCGGAGGGTATATAGCTGGCTCGACTTTGCATCCGGCCTTTGATCCCTTCGCGGAGGATGATGGATTCGTTCCGGGGAAGGGGAGGAAACGGACGCGGTTCAGTCTACGCAATGACTGGCGTCTGGTGGACGAACCAGCCAGTCCCGAGGACTTGGAAATACCGGGGGACTGGACGGCTATGTTCGATGACGAGGCCTGGCTCAATGAAGCGGCGGCGGAGTTGGAAGAGGCCGCTGAGGAAGCGGGTGGCTCTCCGGAAGTCCCTACGGCACCCGTGCCGCCTCAGATTGGCGGGGCCGATCAGCTGCCCTCCGTCCCTACGGTCCAAGAAGAGCCTACAAGTGCAGTTCCAGATGTAGACCGAACGTCGGAGACGCCCGAGGCTCGTGAGGATAGTACCCCGGAAAAGGTCCAACCGAAGCCGGACGCGCACTTCCTTCTTCCGAATCTTTCTCAGCGGCTCGAGTTCTCGCGTCATATGCATAGGACTATCTCAGACCTTGCTGGCCACCTTCCCACAGACACTCCGCGGTTGAATCCGATTCCTTCTCCGGGTCTGCCCATTCCCTCTCCACTGGTTAGCTCGTCAAACAGCCCGCTGGGATACTTTGGCTCGGTTGCGATTACGTCTGAGCCAGCCACGTCTGATCCGTTCCAGCTCGCTGCACCGAAGTCAGACCCAACCTGGGAATCTTCGCACGCAGAAAGTGAGGCTGGGTTTGGTGCAGAGATTAAGTTTATCGAACATCAAGCTCAAGGGCCAATAACAGTGGGTGCCACGGATACTCCCAGCAATGAAGCCACCGAGTCAGCCCCTGACTCTGAGCTTCTCAAGGAAGACTCGGGCCTTTCAATCGTGGAGGAAGCGGTGAGCGTGGAAGAGAATGTATCAACACCTGCCCTTGCTGGTGAAGCTCCGTCGCCGGAGAGAGATGCGGACTTGGAAATGGTGGATGCAGACTCATTGCCAACTGAATGGACTGTGACGGAAATGGAACATGAGACATTCCATGGCGAGGCTGACGATCACAAAGAAAAATCCCGTCATATCCCCCAAGATGAAGATGAATATTCTGAAGGTGAGACAGACGACCGCAAAGAAGAACCTCGTAATATCCTCCAAAATGAAGATGAATATTCTGAAGCTGAGACAGACGACCGCAAAGAAGAACCTCGTCATATGCCCCAAGATGAAGAAGAATATTCTGAAGCTGAGAATGCGAGTGCAGAGGAATTGGAGATCGAGGAGCACGAAGACGAACTTGCTAGCCAAGCCTCCGAGCCTCGATCAGTGGACTTGGCCGATGACAATGAACAAGATGTGGCGGACGATGCGAGGCCCACCCGCGAGCCAAGGACAGACGTTGATATGGCATCGGACGACGAAGCAGAATCAGTTGTGGCGGATCATGGTTTCGCAGAGGGGCTCCGAAGCCACCATGATTTCGACGAGGAATCCGAAGAGTTTGGGGAGGACATGTCCGACGAAGGTGACTTGGAAGACGTTGACGAAGATGAGGATGAACTGGACGAAGAGGATGGATACGATGACGATGACGACGAGGAAGAATATGACGACCATGTTGAGTCGGAATCAGATCCAGAGGATCTCAGGGCCGAGGCTCCCCAGCCGAAAAGGAAATCCCCGGAGATCATTGTTTTAGACAGTGACAGCGAAGATGAACCTGCGCCTGTACAGCCGAACGCTGGGGCTTATCCAAGGCCTAGAGATGCAAGTGCCTCAGATTCTGACCGATCCGGACAATTCGATGATGAGGCTTCGGGCTCTGATGTCGTTGATGAAGATGAGGAAGAGATTTACGATGAGGAAGACATGGAAGATGAGGAAGATATGCACGAGGAAGACATGCACGAGGAAGAAATGGTAGACGAGGATGAAGATACAAACGTCCCCCATACTTTCGATGCTGAGGTCGAAGATGCTGAAGGAGATGTTGTATCCGAGGTTGACGAATGGACGATCCAAGATGAACGGCATGCACAAGAACAAGAGCCAGAAAGAGGTCTAGAAGAACGAGAAAGCGACAACCGTCCAGTGCATGAGGGCTTTGGGGATGTACATTCAGAAGCAGAAGATACAAGTGACAGGGGAATGATAAAGGGATCACCAGACGATGAACACGAGCAACCGAGAGGGGAAAGCCCTGTCGAGGAAAGCGTGAAGCGACAACACACCGAGGCCGAAGAGTCTGAGGATGAGCAGACACAAGCCAAAGAGGTTGAATCTGTGCAGCTTGAGGAAGCATACGTTCAGAAGCGCACCGCAGAGGAAGCAGATCCGGCTGACCATATGCAAGAAATGGCCCACGAACCAGAGTCTGTGCCTGTGTCAGATCATGATATGGAACCAGTCCACAACCCAGAAAGTCCCGCTGGCATTCAAGAAATTCAAACGACGACACTAATCCACGGTCCTGGCTATGAAAGTCTGGAGTTCTTCTCGTCGAGAGGGCCTGGTTTTGAACATGTCGACCACAGCGCTGGCCCTTTCACGCATTCGACCGATCTTCCAATTGACCCTGCACTCCTCGAGTCGGCTACATCCTCAGCACCGATACCTTTGATTGATTCGCAACACAGTCTTGTCGATGCAAGGATCCAACCAGAGGATAATGAAACAGCCCTGGCAGATCAGCAGCAAGTGGATGCAGGCCTGTCGCTTGATGGTGCCTCGGAGAGCCTGCCTATCTCCGCTGAATTGAGTCGCCAAAGTCCGAGCCTCCAACTCGACCACCAGTTAATCACTCCGGAACCTTCGCAATTCATCGGCATGGATAAGCTTCCGTCGGTAGCTACCGCTGCAAACGAAATACCACCGACTCCCGAGCCCACACAGGCAGATGCAGACATGCAGGATGTCGAAAGCGAGGAGTTCCACTCGGTAGACGAAGGCTCCGAGGCAGAGAGCTACGCCTCTGCACCGTCGCAGAAAGAAACCCACCGGGACGAAGGCGGCCACGGGGGTGAGGATCCCGACGTCCATGCCACGCACAGCGAGGACGAGGTGATGCTGGTCGGGGGCGATGTCTCTCGCATCGTCGCCATGAATCGCAACTACCCGGGCCTGCGCAGCAAGCTGTCCTACTTCGCGCCGCTGGCCACCCTCGTCGACCATTTCCGAGGGCTCGTCGATACGATCTCCACTGTCGCCGAGGTGCGGCCCGTGATCCGGGCTACGTCCGGCAAGAAGGACTACATCCTGACCCTGGGGCTGACCGACCCTTCCTTGGCGGGCACGATGCTCTTCGCGCAGATCTTCCGGCCCCACAAGACGGCCCTGCCGTCCGTGACGGAAGGCGACGCGGTCCTCCTGCGCGACTTCCAGGTCAAGAGCTTCAACCACGCCATGATGCTCGCCAGCGTGGAGACGAGCGCCTGGGCCGTGTTCACCGCGGCCGACGCCGCCGCCGACGCCGACGCGCAGGTCTCCGGCCCGCCGGTCGAATACGGCCCTGAGGAGGCGACCCACGCCACGGACCTGCGCCAGTGGTACCAGGAGACCGGGATGGCGATGGTCGCCGACCACCAGCTGCAGGCGTCGATCGAACGCGACAGCCGCGAGGCCACGCCGCACAGCGTGGCCGGGCTGAGCGACACGGGGAGCGTGAACTCGGCGGGTGGCGGCGGCGGCGGCGGCGGCGAGATGCGTGAAGCCTCGTCGACCTCAAACCGGGGGGCCGGGGGCTCGCGGCGGCGCAAATCGCACCGTCGCATCACGATCCACGAGCTGCGGGATGGCCGGCGGTACGCCGAGGTGGGCTCGCCGACGAGCCGTGATAGTATCCACGAACTCCGCGATGGTACTGTGTACGCCAATCTCTGAAGTTACACCTTTGACTAAAGCGTTCTATAGGGCCAGTGAGGAAGTCTGAGTCAGGCAGCTGATAGCGATGGCTTTTGAGCTTTGAATGGACGCACAGATGCCATAGACCACATCACTCGAACTTGTGTGGATTATGTGAGGTGTTGGTAACCATGTACTTGTATATAACCGTGAACAACATTTCGCTTTTTTTCCAGGAAAACCCAACACAAAGCACAACCAAGAATCTAAGCCGTGTCTAATCTATCTAAATCTTCGAGTTCTTCTCCCCGCCGAGGAGGTCTATACTAATCGCCGCCCGAATCAGTTGGTTGGCAATGGCCGTGGGCGGGGGCAACCGCAGCGCGCCCTCCTTATACTCGGGGCCCGGCGCATCGCCGAGCGCACTGACGCCATTGCGCAGCGCCTCCTCGACCTCGGCGATGTCGAACCACCGGGCATCCTCGAGCTCGGGGTCATGCTCGAGGTTGATGGCCTCGTGCGCGGCGTCGCTGACCTGGGCGATGGCGCCGATCATCAGGTTGGCCGGGTAGGGCCAGGGCTGGGAGGAGTGGATGATGACGCGCGACAGCGTGACGCCGGCCTCCTCCCAGACCTCGCGGCGCACCGCGTCCTCGACCGACTCGGCCGGCTCGATGAACCCGGCCAGCGTCGAGTACCAGTGCGGCGGGAACCGCTTCCCCCGGCCCAGGAGGATCCGCTGCGCGTCCGCCGAGATCACCGCCACGATGATCGTCGGGTCCGTCCGCGGGAAGCTCAGGTTCGAGATCGTCGTCCGCGTGCTGCACGCCGGCCGCTCCGCCGGCAGGCCCTCCGCCAGCCGCGCCACGTCCGTCGGCGGGCACGCCCGCTTCGTGCCCGAGTGCACCGCGATCGTCCGCTGGCCGCACGTCCCGCAGAACGTGTTGCGCGTGTTCCAGTCGATCAGCGCCCGGGCCTGCGCGTAGATCGCCGCTGCATTCGTGGAGAGTGTATCAGCAGCCTTCCCTTCCTCCATCGAAAAAATCATTTACCCCACAGACTCGGGGGAAGGGATAAGGAATAGAAAGGAGAGAAGGACATACCCTGATCAGCGGCAAAACTCATGACAACGCGCGCCTGCAAGAAGCTCAACCCCTTCGCCTCCAACGCCTCCACCACTTGTCTATACTGCTGCTGCTGCTGCTGCTGCTCCTCCCCGCCGCGCGGCCCCGTCACATCCAGCGCGAAGTACGGCGTCCCAGCGTAGATCTTCCACGCGAACGCGCCCTCACTTTTTGGGGCAGTCTCATCCAATCCCAGGAAGATGGGCGTCGCGGCGGCCGGCTTGCGCGAGTCGTATGCCTTGAGGAGATCCTCCTCGGATTGGTCGTAGAGCGTGGCCGGGACGAGGGGCTGGATCTCGTCGTAGCGCGCGTAGTAGGGGTCGGCGGGGGCGGCGGTCTGGACAAGTGGGGCGAGGTCCTTGAGGAGGACGAAGCGGGTGGAGGGGTGCTGGAGGGCGGCGGAGAGGAAGGGGTGGTCGGAGCGGAGGAAGGAGAGGCGGTTGAGCGGGGAGCCTTTTTTTTTCGCCCTGGATTAATATGCTGTGAGTTGAGTAAAGGGGGAGGGCGTACTGGAGAAGTAGTTGGCGGTTTCGCGGCCGAATTGGCGGGCGAGCATGGTTTCGGCTTGAATGTGCGCGGGGTTGGGGATGAGGGCGTCGCTGCTGGTCATGGTGGATGTGTAGTTATGGGTGGGGGGGGGTCTTGTCTTTGAATGATAGAAGAAGGGAAAACAGGACTCAATAACAGTTCAAGAGAAGGGCAATTGAGTACACGAGTCAAAAGTCAAAGGTCAAAGAGGAAAAGAAACGAGCCCCGAGGCAGTTGAAGCATTTGTACTTCTTGCTCTCTCTCGCTCTCTCTTCTTTCCTCTTCTCCGATAACGATGGATTAATCAGCCGGTTTCGTGCCGAGGATCTGCGCCACGGGTATGGGAATTACAGTATTTACGACAGGAAACGGGTGAGTTGCCGCTGTAGGATGTAATACGCGTACACTGAGGGGCAGTCGGGGAGCACCCCACACACGTGACCTTGCATCCCGCTGACCTGCCGGGGCATCGCCATTTCTCCAACTCTTATCAATCCAGTCTCAATCGTTCGATTTGACTCCCGCTCCAGCTCTGCAGACCGGACCTAGGCATCCTCATTCTCTTTTCCAACAATGGGGCACCTGGTCACTCTCGCAACATGGTACGTCAGTCCCATCGCTCCCGCGTTTTGGGTGCCTGCCAACCGCTCTGACCATTTCCCACATGCAGCTCGCTCAACCAGTGGGCCCTCGACTTCGAGGGCAATGCGGAGCGCATCATTGAAAGTATCCGACAGGCCAAGGCAGCTGGCGCCACCCTGCGCGTCGGTCCGGAGTTGGAGATTACCGGTATTGTCTATGGTCCGAATGTTTCTGGCTCCAGCTCGCGTTGACATGGACAGGCTATGGCTGCTTGGACGCCTTTATCGAGGGCGACACGTTCCTGCACTCGTGGGAGATGCTGGCGCGCATCATTGATCACCCCGACTGTCAGGATATCGTGGTCGATGTCGGGTGAGTTGTGGCAGTCAGACTACATGGTCTGCGACGGCCGCTGACCGGATGATAGCATGCCTGTCCGTCATCGGAACGTGCGGTATAACTGCCGGTGAGATTGTTCTTTCGGGGGTATATGCGACGGTACTCTGACAAGTCTAGGGTGATCTTCTTCAACCGCAAGATTATCTTGATCCGGCCCAAGATGTGGCTTGCCAATGGTGGGACGTCCTGAAACTGCTGCGCTCGGAGCAGATCGCTGACGAGCTCATGCAGATGGCAACTACCGTGAGATGAGGCATTTCACGCCCTGGCAACGCCCCCAGGAGATCGAGGATTACTACCTGGAGCAGATTGTCGGCAAGATCACCGGGCAGTACAAGGTGCCGTTCGGGGATGCGGTCATCAGCACTAGGGATACGTGCTTGGGCTTGGAGACGTGCGAGGAGCTGTTCACTCCCAATGGGTAATTGGCTCTCCACCCGTCAGGAAGGCCGTGCTGATGAATGTAGCCCCCATATTCCTTACGGTCTCGCTGGCGTGGAGATCATCTCCAACTCGTCGGGAAGCCACCACGAACTCAGGAAGCTCGATACCCGGGTCAACCTCATCACGCAGGCTACCAAATTGGTGAGAACATCCCAAAATCGAGTGTGGTGGGATACTGATGGGTCTGCAGAGTGGAGGCATTTATCTATACGCCAACCAGCAGGGCTGCGACGGTGATCGTCTGTACTACGACGGTTGCGCGATGATCGTTGTCAACGGCAACATTGTGGCTCAGGGCTCGCAGTTCTCGCTCAACGACGTCGAGGTTGTCACTGCCACCGTGGACATTGAAGAGGTATTTCCCTGCTCTTTGACATACGGCGTCGGCTGACTTGGACAGGTCCGGTCATACCGTTCCAGCGTGAGCCGCAGCATGCAGGCCAGCAGACAAACCCCCTTCGTCCGTCTCGATCTGGATTTCAGACTGTCGCGTACCGGCGAGGAGGCTGATCCCGGCCTTGCCCCATCTGAGGTCCTCCAACCACGGTACCACGCCCCGGAGGAGGAGATCGCCCTCGGGCCGGCCTGCTGGCTGTGGGACTACCTTCGCCGAAGCGGGGCCGCGGGATACTTCGTGCCTCTGAGTGGAGGCATCGACAGCTGTGCGACGGCCATCATTGTGCACTCCATGTGCAGGGAGGTCGTCAAAGCGGTGCAGCAGGGAAATGAACAGGTGATCAAGGATGTCCGCCGGCTCTGCGCGGAGCCGGAGGGATCTGCCTGGCTTCCGTCCACCAGCCAGGAGGTCTGCAAGTAAGCACCTTCTTCTCCAGTTCGCTTGGCGACGAAACTAAAATCCTCAAGCCGCATCTTCCACACCAACTACATGGGCACGCAGAACTCGAGCAAGGAGACCCGGGAGCGGGCCAAGACGCTGGCCGCGGAGATCGGCTCCTACCACATCGACTTCAACTTCGACACCGTGGTCACCGCCGTCACGAACCTGTTCACGGTGGTGACCAACTTCCAGCCCAAGTTCAAGGTGCACGGCGGCAGCTTCGCGGAGAACCAGGCGCTGCAGAACATCCAAGCCCGCCTGCGAATGGTGCTATCGTATCTCTTTGCGCAGATGCTTCCGACGGTCCGTCAGCGGCCCGGGGGTGGTGGGTTGCTGGTGCTGGGATCGTCCAACGTCGATGGTATGTCCAGTCAACCCTGTAGCTAAGCTGTTGCTAACGTCCCGCAGAATGGTGTGTACCACATCCCTGATACCACAGCCAAGCAAACTAACCCAACCAAAGTCTCCGAGGCTACCTAACCAAATACGACGCCAGCAGTGCCGACGTACGTCTCCCGTTCCCCATCCCCCTCCCCCCAAAATAGCCCCCTGGCCCTTCCCCCCCCCTCAAACTAAAACCCCACCAGCTCAACCCCATCGGCTCCATCAGCAAAGTGGACCTCAAAAAGTTCATCCACTGGTCCCAAACCGCCTTCGCGCTCCCGATCCTGCACGACTTCCTGCACGCCACGCCCACCGCCGAGCTCGAGCCCATCACGCAGACCTACGTGCAGTCCGACGAGGCCGACATGGGCGTCACCTACGCCGAGCTGTCGGTGTTCGGGCAGCTGCGCAAGGTGGCCAAGCTGGGGCCGTGGTCGATGTACGAGCGCCTGCTGCACAAATGGGGCCACGAGCTCAGCCCCCGCGAGGTGTACGAGAAGACCCGCCATTTCTTTTACAATTACAGCATCAACCGCCATAAGATGACCGTGTTGACGCCCAGTTACCATGCCGAGGGGTATTCGCCCGACGATAATCGGCATGATTTGCGGCAGTTTCTTTGTATGTTCCCTTATTTTCGTCTGCTTTCTTTATAAGGGGGTGGAGGGGTGGTGGCTAGGGGTTGGGTTGGGGGCGGCTTTGGATGGGTTGGGATGTGGCTAACTGTTCTTGTTTCTGGGCAGATCCCCCGTTTACCTGGGCGTATCAGAAGATGGAGGAGAGCGTTAAGTACTGGGAGGAGAAGGGGTGGACGGCGGGGAAGGCGCAGAAGAAGAGCGTGAAGGCCGATTAACTAGCGGCTGCGTTGCTTGCTGTCTAGTCTAGAGGAAGGAATGGGAGAGGGGGGGAGTTAAGCCGGTACGTAAATGCCTAGTGTCGAGGCTACATGTAGATAGATGAATTGAAGACGGTGGTGTCTGACTCTATCTGTGGGTTTGGCCTTGCCTTGCTTGATATTGAGTGGGTCAGGATAGGGCATAGACCGAAGAGTACGGAATACTGATTGCTGGGTGATACTAGACTATAAGGCGTCGTCCATGATGGTTATGATCTTGGTTCATAGTCATGTTCATCGTCATGTTCATATTCATGTTCATATTCATGTTCATATTCATGTTCATATTCATGTTCATATTCATGTTCATATTCATGTTCATATTCATGTTCATATTCATGTTCTTATTCAAGGTGCTTGCAGGTACTTATGCCTGGAACCTTGCTCCCGCGATTCCTTGACACCGGGAAATGAGCATGCAGAAAGTAGCATCGGGATTGTGCTAGGTGAACATACGTACACTGACTGCTCCGCACACACGAGAGAAAAGCTACAGTACATCACGCTATTTCTCCCAGATGAACCTGCCACACCTCAAGCCAAATACAGATAATACTTCGTATTTGAGACGAGCATACAGCACAGCACCTCCATACCCAACCAGTTGAGACAAAAAGAAACCATATTGTGGGTGAAGTGAAAGTCGTGAGTGATAATACAAGAGACAAGAAACGCTAACCGTGACATCACCAAACAAACACCAAGACGAGATGGGAATAAAGCGGGACGAGAGAAAGAGACCGTGGCAAGAGAAAGAAGTTTGAACGACGGGGGTTTGAAATTAGACCGCAGGAAATCATCCCTTCCAGAACCAACCGTCCTTGTTCTCTTCGGCGCCGCCGGCATCAGCAGAGAACTGTGGTGGCGGCTGCTGCTGCTGCTGCTGCTCTCCCAGCCGAGGATTCACGACGTCGACATTTTCGTTCGTCTCTTCGCGACCATCGGAGAACCGCTTTTTCCGAATCGTCTTGGTCTGGATGGCGCCGTCGGGGAGGCGGACGCGCTCGGTGCGGGTTTGCGTGGCGATCACGTATGGGGTTTGTGCCGGTGCCCCCGTACTCGGACCACTCTCGTCCGTGGTAGACTGGTCGGCCTGCTGCTGCTGCTGCTGCTGCGAACCGTAGAATTCGTCGAACCCCTCGCGCGGCGCCAACTCCCTGAAGCGGCGGCGGTCGTCGAGCAGCAAGCGCAGCAGGGGACTCTGATGGATCTCGCGGGCGAACGCCTGCTCGCGGGCCTGGAGATCATCCAAAAACCGGTCGTACAGGTCCTGCTCCGCGAGCGCGTCGGCCCCGCCAGCGGGCTGCGCAAGGTCCTCCGTGTCGATGACCTCGGCCTTCTTCCGCGGGATATCGTCGGGCAGCACGTGCGAGTTGTCGAAGGTGATCGTCGACCACGACGGCTGGTTCGGACCGGCCTCGCCGGACACGTACTTCCACCGGTCGCCCAGACTGCCCCGCTGCACGAGGCCCTGCAGCCAGTCCTTCCCGGACTCCCGGCCCCCTGTTTGTGTGGAGGTATCCGCCCGCTCGAGCATGGGCTTCCCGTTCTCCAGCCGCAGGAGGTCCTCGAACGCGTCGCGCCACCGCGGCTCTGACTCCGGCTCTGCGGTGGGGTTATCGTCGCCCTCCTCGGAGGAGAGGCTCAGCGTGGACATCAGGGTTGAGAACACCCCCCTCTCCCCGCGGGCGCGGTCGCGCCGCCGCTCGAGATGCAGCGGCGAGTACGGGCTGAACATCAGGTAGGGCACGGGCCAGGCGGGGGAGGCGTCGCTGATGAGGTTGTGCAGCATGGGGCGGTGGGGGAAGGGCTGGAAGAGGCGGCGCCGCGAGGCCCCGAAATCGTCGTCGTCATTGTCCGCGTCCAGCCAGAACCGGTCGAAGAAGGAGTTGAAGAAGAAGTCGGCGTCGCTGCGGTAGTTGCGCGGGTAGAAGTGGTGGTGGTGCGCGGCGACGGTCTCGGGGTTGTCCCAGTCGGACCAGTACGCGGTGGTGTTGGTGGTGGTGGTCGTGGTGGCCTGGTCGGCGGAGGTGTCTTCGGAGCTCTGGGCGCTGCCGCTGGCGTTGTTCGGGTTGTCGCGCGAGCGGTCGTCGAAGATGGCCCAGCGTTCGGAGGGGGGGTTGATGGAGGAGGGGAGGCCGGTTACGGACTGCAGCACGGAGGAGATCTGTTCGTCGGCGAAGCGCCGGATCGCGACGAAGGGGTTGTCATCTTCGGGCCAGCCGTGGTAGTGATGGTGGTGGTGGTGGTGTTGATTTTGGTTGTGGTTGTGGTGGGTGGGATAGGTGTCTTGGTTGGGGGTATTTGTATTTGTGTTTGTGTTTTGGGTGTCGTCCCCAGCCATGGTGTGTTTTGAGGAAGCAAGAGATGGGCAAAGAATGGCGGGTTGGTATGTGACAGGTAGAGTGAAAGCACAGCTTTGTTCGGAAGAAGAAACGAGGCAAGCGAGGGGATTGAGAGTAGATAAAAAGCGGGCTCGAGGCATTTGTTGGGGAGATCGCCCCACTCGCCCGCCCCACCGCCCGCCACCGCCGCCTGAGGCTGCCACCCCATACCATACACTACGATACGATACAGTACGCAAACATCCCCAGTACCTATACTTCAGAGAGTAGCGGAAGAGCACAGGTAAGCCCAATATCTCGGAATCAGCGCTACCAGGAAGTTGAAAGAAAGGGGGTCCGGGGGTTCTTCCCCGGAACGGATATATTGCCCCAAGTACTCAGGATTGAGTGTTACCAGGAAGTTGAAAAGAAGGGGGGTCCGGGGGTTCTCCCCCGGGATGTCTTAGTCTGGGGTACATGCCATAGATTGGGGAGATTAAGGTGGTGATGTCCCAGTTGCATCAACATATTATCATGAGTATACAACAATAAGGGGAGGTGGGTGTATACTCCGGGGGAGAACCCCCGGACCCCCCTTTCTTTTGAACTTCCTGGTAACACTTCACCCTGGATACTTGGGGCAATATACCGTTCCGGGGGAGAACCCCCGGACCCCCCTTTTCTTTCAGCTTCCCAGCAGGTGCTACCAGCTTCCGGAAATCTTGAGCCTAAAACAGATGATCCCGGGATAGCTCGCTGTGACACTATGACCCCCACCCCGGCTCACGAAATACGTATTACCTTCCTTACATCAAAATTAGTCTCCGCAGTCGGATTGCTCCAAGGGAGCACATATCCCCGCTGGTTGCTAACCACCCTGACCGAGCCCACCTTGAACTCAGTGCTATGATGCGTATGCCCAAACACCCAGACCGTGACGCCCTCGGACGTCTGCGCGAGGATATCCGTGCCGAACGCATACCTCCATGGATTCAGGGCATGTTGCGGAGCGGATGTTCTTTGCAGTGAGGGCGCATGGTGGGTCAGCACGAGAATCGACCGCGCGGACGTCTCACCACGATTCTCCCGACGGATCGACTGGATCTCTGTCTGCAGCCACGCGAGATCAGCCTCGTGCGCCGCGTTGTGGCCATCCACCGTCCAACCCGTGATCTTCCGGAAATCCTGGATCTTCGCCTGCACGACCTCCCGGGCTTCGTCGGGCACGTGGGACCAGAGCGTGCAGCCCAGCACGCTGACGCGCGATCCGGGCACATCGTATCGGTTCCGGTGGAGGACGATCAGCCGCCCGTGCAGGCAGGGCTCCTGCTCCAGCTGCCGGGCCTTCTCTAGCCCCGCGGCGAAAGACATATTGTAGAATTCATGGTTCCCCAGAATCAGCAGAACGGCCTGGAACCGGTCGGTTTGTCTTTGCACGAACGCGCGGTAGTGCTCGTAGTCAGCCAGACGGCCGATGTCGCCTGCGAGGATGAGATGGTCAGCGCAAGCGGGGATTTCGTACGAGAAATACTGCTGGTTGATTTCAAGATGAAGATCGGAGAGAACTTGAAAGGAGCAAGAAGAAGAAGAAGAAGAAGAAGAAGAAGAAGAAGAAGAAGAAGAAGAAGAAAGCTGAGAGAAAAAGGCCCGTACTTTCTGAAACATGGCAGTCTTGAGATGAGATGATCCAATTCCAGTCAAGCTGCCCCTAGCCAACGTTGACTTAAGAACTAACTCCAAAGGAAAAGGACCAAGGTAAGGTAGAGAGAGAGAGAGAGACAGCTAGCTGACAGAGCTGTTGACGCAAGGGGGAAGGGGAAAACACACGTGATCCGTCGCCAAGTCTACACTACAGGTGCCCGCGGTACTTAAAGCCTCCTCACCAATTCCCAAGACTTCCGGGTACCATATAATAAGATCCAGAAAGAAGATGGAAAAAGTCACTCGAACCATCAAAAAGGTCTTATCCGACCTTCAAGCTGGGAATATACCGGCGGCTGTTGTTGGAGAGATAGCTTTGAACTACTACAACGTTCCCCGAGTAGTCCATGTAAGTATCCATATGACTTTGACAGTTTGACCTATATCCAGCTCCAGCTTAAGCGCCTAGGTGGGCTGACCGTCAACAGGATGTGGAAATTTGCGTTCCAGTATCTTTTCTGTCCGACGCTGTATCTACTCTCTGCTTGACCAAGCAGTACACCATCAAGGAGCAGCAAGAATACGACATTTTCACGCAATACAAAAGAGGGTTCCCGGCGCTCGAAGCGACATCTACCAAGATGTCCATCGTGATCTTCTCCGATGCGCATTTTCATCTCTCTCCGCTGGAACACCACCTCGTACCTTGTGATGGGGTGCCGCTGATCAGCTACAGTCGTGAGATCCTGGATCTAGTTCCTGTGGACGAGATCCAGCATCTTCCGGTGCCACGCCTTGCCTCCTATGTGATCGGACTTTGTCGAAGATACTTCGAGCATCATGACGCTATGGCGAGGATTGCCGCGGAGCAATTGGTGGATGGAATGGATCTGGACGAGGAGTGGATTCGTACCAACCTGCGGGAAGTCCCCCTCAAGGCGAGGGAACTAATGATCATGCTGGTGGCTGAAAAGTCGTCGAGGAGGGATGATATATTTTTGGACGTCATCACGCCCGGCTCTGTAGTAGAGAACGGGATGGAAGGACTACGGCTGATTCCTGGTTCTGGGTATTAGTACGGCGTGTGCAGCCAAGTTCACGCCTAATCACGCCTTGTGGTAGTGCATAGACCTTTTCTCTCCTAATTGTACGTTAGCCTCGCGGAGCGGCTGCTCCTTGGCGTCGACGTCCCCTGGAGGAGTAATTCGGCGCTAATTGATAGAGCAGGGATTATAACTGTCCATCCGTGGTGTCAATTGTGCTTCCGCAGCAGACGGCGTCTATCAGACCAATGACGGCCGGTGGCATTGCACTAGAAATGGCGAGGCTTGACCCGTAACCTGACCTGACCTGATATGGATGAGGTCTGTTGAGAGTCCATAAAGGCTTACACCCCTACCGGCTTCTTGGACCATTCCTCCAAGAGTGAGACACAATCCTCGTTCGCACTCGTCCACCCCGACTCTAGCCATCTGACAGCATGCTCCAAGACCGACTCAACGATGCTGCGATTGCCCTCCATCGAATCCTGAGCCGGACCAGTATCCACTTTGGCATTTTCGGAGGCTACGCCATCGGCGTGCTAGGGGGGTTGCGTGAGAGCAAGGACATTGACTGTATTGCGTCGATCTCGAAGCAACAGATCCTAGCAATCTTGGACGGACACGACGGGTTCATCGCAATTCCTCAAGGTCGACAGGACTATGTGGCGTTCCTGTGGTCAGATAGACCCGATCGCAGCCACGCCGTTCTCGTGGAAATCTTTTGCGAGCAGTTCACAGGTCGGTGAAGAAGACACCCTCCCGCACCTTCATTCCCTCACCAAGCTCCCCAAATTCTGACACCTGTCACACAAACTCCTCCCAGGTGCCCAGTACACAATGGAAGGTGTCCAGGCCTCGCTACGCACGGTGAACGGCCAGCGACTGGGCACGGGACAAGCAAGCTTCCTCGACCCGTTCTACTTGTTCAAGGGGAAACTCCGTGCCGCCGCGACGCGGTCCAAGTTCCACGACTCGGCGGACCTGCGATGGCTGGCCGACCGATTCGGCAACCTCATCCAGGCCCGGCAAGGGGGGCTGAACGTCCAATATATCGGCCTTGCCCTGAAGCGGTATCCCGAACTCGAGCTTCTGTTCGGACGGATCGGGGTGGATCTGGCGAGAGCCAAGGACGCGGCGCGCGATCTAGATCCCGCCAGACTGCCTGCGCCTGCGCCTGGAGATGTGCAGCGGGGTCTGCTGGGCTGAAAAGATCCCCAGGTAGCGGTGGTTATCGGTCATGCTGCCGCCGAAATGACAGCAGACCAAGGCTCCAGGAAGTACAGTACAGTATCTCGCCTCTTCCGGTCGCACTTGAGGCCATGTCTGTAATCAGACGATGAGATCCAATAGTAGCTCTTCATCCTGTTGACTGGCGCTAGCTCTGTCCGTGTATGCATTGAAGAAGGAATCTCATCTTGCCACAACAACACAATTCTCCGCGATAGTTTGATATCCAATTCAACCAACCTTCACCCCAGATGTCGTCCACGTAGTCCTCTGGTACAGTCCTTCCGGATACCCTGATCGTGAGGTACAGTTCCGAATGTTATACTGTCCTTCCGAAAACTGGTGTTACAGATGGTCTTGAAATTAGCTTGACCAACAAATATATTATAAGCACTTCCAAGTCTCACTGCCAAATTGCTAGCGTTATGATTTTATTAAGCAGGCTGCATTAATATCATAGGATAGTATTAATTTAATATAATAGTATTTCCAGATATAATACCTGTCTCATACAAAGTACTCTAGTTATAATTAGTAAAAGTCAGTAACTAAATAAAGTATTGCACTAAAATTACTTAAATCCTATAGTAGATAGTACGTAGACAAAGCAGACAAACTATAAAACAACTGTGTAAAATTTAGATTAATTAAAATCTATTTATATTAATAATATAGTAGCTACAAAAAGCTTTTTTAGGTATAAAGTATACTAAACTAATATCTATCAAAAGACTCCCAGGTATACTCTGGGCGGTAATGGTTATATCACCCATTTACAAGTAAGTTAAGTATATATTTATCATTAAAGTTTCTTATTACTAACAATTTTCACATCGATTTAGATATCTATAATTTTTTTTAAATAACTATAGCTTTTATCTACCAATACTATTAATCAGTAAGGTTGTGACAGTCTAACCAATCAATTTACTGCGGTCCAACCAGATTCAAGCTTATTGCATTTCGCTGCGCAAGGACGAAGGGTAAGCTGAAATGGAGATGTGTGATGTGGTGCAGATGCACGGTGGGGGCCGTGGCGCTGTGGGCGCTTACAAGGTCTCTTTGGTAGCGTCATTCATATTAACCTTTGGTGGACTAGGACATCATTCCGATGCCTGCCTTTGTCCAGCGCTCTTGGATTCAAAACTCGGCATAGATTTTGTCAGCAAAACGGATCTTGTAGCCCAGCAGCGTTGAAACATTCGAGGAAGAGCGCTTACGTTAACCCGACTTCCACGCTCCTTCCCACCCTTACGACAAGGCTGTGGAGTGCGGTTTCAAATTTGCATTTCACTTTCTGAATCTTGATTGAAGGCATGATGGCGAAGTGTGAAGTGACAGGGCTGTCTTCCCTTAAGTAAGGGCCTGGCAGCACGAGACAGTCGCGGTTCGCCATGTGGCTTTTCGAAATAGCCTTCTTCGGTCGCTATTTGAAACCGCTGAAAGTGTGTTCATCTTGCATGTAACTTCATGTCCTTCTCTTGGTTGGAGGAGATTCCATTTTACATTCCCGTTCCTCCTTCGCTCTGGCCTTTCAATGCGCATGAACAGAAGGAGCTAGCTCTGTGATCGGGTTCCAGGAGCTCAGACGTGTCGGGGAGCGCACGGCAGCGTTCCTAGGGACAGCTCTTGTATTCCTGGAGACGGACCAGCCAGTCTCCAGGGTCCCTGATCTCAGGTCCCACTTTATTCTTTGTCAAGCAAAGGAGAAGGCTTGAGGGGTATGTTCTAAACCTGGTACCTAGTACCTAGTCCCTTGTCTTCAAAGCGCATTTTTTGCATCAAATTTTGAGCCTCGAAGTAGATACGCATTCGAAGAGCTACTTTCTAAGCTTGGACTGCTGCTCTAGGAAATGTAGAACCTCCGCTTCACGAAACGAATGAATCCCTACGATGACTATGTGATCAATCTCAAATCCCAGCTTGTAGACAACAGCACCAGATCCTATCTCTGAGACATATCTCTTCAATTGCTTCTTATTTTTTGAAGCGATAAATGGGTTTGATTTGAAACCAAAGTAGTTTTTGAATTCGATCCAGTGACAAAGGTGCCCATCAATCAATATGGGCTCAAGAAATCGAAGATCGGGAGTCGAGCGTAGTTGACCATCTCTTTGTTCCTTCTCTGTCAGAAATTGATAACCAAAATCTCGCACTTGGTTGACAAAAGCGATTTCTTGAATATTTGCACGCTCCATCTTTTGTTGCATTATTTCTTTCGCCTCCAATCGTCCTTCAGGAGTGTCATCAGGTGGGAGCAGACGGAGAGCAGCTTCAATGAGCGCTGAGATAATCAGGCGGTCTAGCTGTGTATCGATATAGCTCAATAGCACGTTGACGTCCGGCTTCATGAAACGTAGGCGACATGCCATTTTGAAGACAGGAGTGACCATATTCCGAGGCACTCCTGTATATGCAGGGGTTGAGTATTCATTTCTGGTTGTGACTCTCATCGTTAATGCTCCATGGCTTCCCACTCTGCGGTTGTTCACGGAGACAGACGGATGATTGTTGTAAACTCCATCGCTGTTGGTCTGGTCAAGGTGGTTCTTTGAGCTCTTGATGTGCTTCCTTTTCGAATCGACAGACTTGAAAAATCTGTTGCAGGTCTCACACCAATGCTTTGGGGACCGGAGGTGCTGTTCCAAAGCACGTTGAGTGGGAAATGACCGATCACAAGGAACGCAGATAACCATTGTGGATCTGGGTAAATAGGTATCTCGAATAGAGTCCAGTGTCTGAGCCTATAAAGCTTTTGGACAGAGCGTGAGACTGTGAGACAATGCAGCCCTCCCGATTGTCCCTCTGGGATGTTAAAGGTACGGATAAGTCTGGGGAATGGGTATCCAATCCACAAAAGCGCTCGTTCCTTGCCCATCGCCCTCGAAGTCGAAGAAACTCCCACCTTCTAGGAAGGGGAAACAACAATGTTGCTACTCATGCATGCAAGTGCAAGTGTGTCATGTCATGCGATGTCTTTTAGGTATGTGGCTTTCGTGTATGCGAGTCATGACTTGCATGAGTCGAGAAGAGCTCAAAAGATGACACGGAATATGAGCCAAATACCTGGCTAGCCAAGAGCGCGTCCTTTTTGGAAGTTGGCTCCGCGGGGAGCTAGTCTCGCCGTTAGGCATCACTGCATACCAGTCAGTCAGGGTATGTTAGAAGCGCCGATGAATATACTTTGCAAAGCATTCAAGCCATCCAAACTGTAGTTTCCTGCTAGGAGATAGCAGGTAAAGGCAGACAGATGCCCAATTTCATCGAGACGCTTCTTATCAGCTTACTTTAAATTCCAGTTTGACTGCTTTTTGTAAATCTTAGGTAGGTCTAACCGACCTTCCAACCTAGCAGCTTTGTCTTCTCCCAAATCAACCATTTATTTGTGGTAGAGAAATCAGGGATCAACGTGTCGCTTCCTACGTCTGGACTGGAGGCAGCAGATTGAGGGGTTGGGTATGAGAAAGCCTCCAGAGGTTGTGGCTTCGGCGGATTGGTCTCTTCGTTCACAGATACGACCGGGGGACTGAGATCATGGGTCAACTTACCCCAGGGAATATCGTCCGTGAAATCTAAAGACAAATAGTTAGTAAGTAGATGCCATTTCAAGTCAAGGTCGATGTTGGAGTGGAATAAGCTAGACACCGTCATTTGCTCCAATCCGAATATTCAATAAGTCGTGATTTGCAAAGGCAACATTGCCCTGGCTCTCCAGTCCCGATATCCACTTGAATTAAAAAGTACGAGCGGCTATAAGACGCCGACAAAGTACTGGACGGTGGGGTGCAATATTCCTCAAAACCATACAGAGCCTCCTGCCCACCCGCGGCGTTAAGAGTGTGATGGATCCTGCATCGAAGAGGACTCGTCACATGCGGGTTAGTTTGCACCAGCGTTTTCACAAGCTATCTATCTATGCCCTTCAAGTTTTGCATTAGCCGTGAACGATCAAGTCTTAGCTGTAAGTTAAAGAGCTATACATCCATGGCGCTTGCTTAAAGTAAGACATGTCAGCCGATCCAGGTCTTTCTTCCCCAAAGACAGGAAGAAAATCCGTTCAGAGGCGAAATGGTGCGCCTTGACCTGACCTAATACACAATGGCGTATGCTAAATCGGTTGCCCTAGCGTGCACTTTGAGGCTAAAATTACCTGCGGCTAGCCAAATTGATCATCAGTTCTGGGCAAAATTCGGCGGATTCAAGAAGCTGAACCCCACAATTCTGGGCAGTTTCGAGGCAGCATTATCAGACGGCGAAATACCGATAACAGGATCGTTTACCAAGTCAAGGCGGAGCGGGAGCGGGGAGGCACAGGATCTTGCTTAGCCGGAGGTGACGACTCACTTTGCACAGAAATTCGCCCGGGGGGGGGAAAGGTCCATACCGGTATACTGCAGCACAACGCTCAATATGCCACGTAGAAAATGCATGCCATCCTAATCGATACTTAGACCATTCCCTCCTTTTTCCTTGCACCTAAAACCACAACGTAAACGGCAGACCTGTGAATTGCCCCTCTTCAGCTTAGTTTCGCCCTTTTTTCAAGCTTAGTGCCCCAATACGCCGTCTTATAACCTTCCCTTCTGACCCAGTAATGTAATGGCCGCCGCCAGCTTTAAAAGGTCGATAAAAGACAGGCAATCTAGCAGTCAAGTTTTACTTGTAGTGGGTGGAATTCCTGTGCTTAGTTCGGGGTTACGAAGGCCCGAGAAAGGCATCCCTTGCGTCCTGGGCAGGCACCACACAGACCGTTTTTCACTTCATCTTCCTCTGATCACGCACACGCTCATTTGATTTGAAGGTTTAGTAACTATCCATCTCATCTATGCCTTTCCAAAATCTTTCTCCGGGGGATGTCATCTCTGGAGGCACTAGAATGGTGCGGGCGGGGTTGGAGGGCGGAAAGATTGTCGGAACCTACGGCAAGCCTGCCCTTGAAAAGTCCGCCAACTTGACAGTTCAGGTTCGTATATACTTCATTTTACAGAATATGCTCTCACTTCTATCGATGAAAAATGGCAGGCAGCCAGCTGGGCCGCTCAAAACCCTATTCTAGTCACCTGCGCGGTTGTCGGCACCACTGGTGTCGTTGTTCTCGCTGGCCCTGGCCTCGTAACAGCCCCAATTCTATCGAGTGTGGGATTCACAACGGGCGGCATCCAGGCAGGTATGTGCCATATTTCAGGGGGAGTCAACAGAATCAGTTCTGTTTCCCGCGCCCCGAAGCTTGAACGACCATTCATCATGAAGTATAGGTTCTGCAGCCGCAGCCGCTCACAGTTGGATCGGAAATATTGCAGCCGGGAGCGCGATGGCTATAGGACAGAGTGCTGGTGCAGGAGGGAGTGGCCTTGTAGTTGTCAACGGGGCTGCCCAGTTGGGGGGTGCTGCGATGACTATGGGAAGTGCTAGCCTAGCGTGGGTCAAAGCTAAACTATGAGCACACTTTATCTTGGTTTGTGTTAAATCGACAATGGCCTATGGGGCTCTCTCTTTTGCACCTATAGCACCACTCAGTTCCCGGACTTTGGGGCCTATGGCTTCCCAGGAACGGCCTCAATCTCTCGAGGAGCTATAACCATGATTCCGAGAGCAGTAGTCGCTACCACGAGTGGCTCGAGTAGATCCTGGGAGTGAGAAATGCGTTCCTGGAGTCACCACGATTTTCATGTCAAGGAAAGACTGAGAGGAAAGATCAAGCCCAGCGAACGGCCGTCTCTTGCAAAACCTCTGTCGTGATTTCGACATGCCATTATGTCCCAGGCTGCATTCAGGGTCACCGGACGCGAGTCTTTGATACTACCAGAAAACGAAGGCAGTATATATCTGATTTCGAATATTACTGTAGGCTCATTCTTTTGTCTACAACCCTATCGGGTCTCGAAACGCGTGAGCTGACCCTAGGAGCTGACTTGTTCCTGAAATCCTTGGCTTGAATCCCAAGATCAATTTTCTGCCTCGGGGATCTAGAGGAGTAATTCTGGGAGCGATCTACTCTGGTTATGTGCTTCTAGACTGCCTCCAGTGCCTCTTCATCCAATGGTGTAGAGCTAAGGATGGATGTTCTGGACCGCGTCACTATACAATCATCACAAAGTTATCATACAAACGATTTCTTTTACTAGCTATGTTCCCCTTTGAATACTTGAGAGGCGGTCTTTCCGGGATTTGATGACCGACCTGCTTCCTGATCAACAACAAGCTTTGATGTCAGAAAAGCCGAAGCAACTCAAAAGGGTAGTGGAGTCGCAGTTTCAAACCGCCAAATACCTGTGTCCGTCCAATGGGCCTTCTGGAGAACCACAAGTTCCCCACTTGCCTAATGGTCGCGGCCTACTCCCGAAGTTTAATAATACTTTTGAGTTCGCTGTTCAGAACGACCTCATTCATGTCTTTGCATGTGGCACAGCGGTACTTCAAGGGCAGTCCTCTCCTCGATAACAGAAGTAGGCGAGAATGGCTGGCTTCCGGAAAATGCTTGCCTTGGTGTAGACGCCTGAGATGGAATCGCGCATAACCAATTTCTGTCCATGACCATTGCAGTTTCAAGACCCACGATCAGAGGTTCCCAGTTCGAGACAGATAGCGGCCCAAGACATAAGCTGAACGAAGCTGAGCCTCTACGAAAGGCCATGGTATCCTTTCTCCGCACCCGACCAAGACAGTCTGGGGGTGAGCTAGGGCGTGGTATTGGGTATGGTAAGCTCAATCAATTGTGCATTGGGTTATGTCTTGATAACGAAGGCCAGTCGGCCAATCGAGCCATCATCATCCTTTACCGTATGGGTTTTTCTTTACCCAACCACGACGCGAAGGCTTAGATGAACTCTGTTCCCCTCTCCTCCCCACCATAATTACGCGGACGACGGACGACGGGAATCTGTCCCATGATTTTGGCACCTCCCACCAACCATTCAACCCTTCTGACGATTTTGAACCAAAAAAAGCGAGCGGAGATGAAAGGCAGATATTGGAAATACCCCCCAAAACATAAAGAGATTTTGAAACGACGGGTGATGCAGATGCAGGTATGAGTTGTCCTGCAAGACATTAGGCCACGTCAGATCTACAAAGTACAAGCCAGTCTTACTTACGTCCCTCTTATCAAAGAGGGCACCTGCTTAGCGTATCTTTCCCTCCTCCGGATAATCACATCCACTCATCCATCCGTGCGACCGTCCGCGTTATAAATATTTATACTGCTTTAAGGATCACGAGAGCTACAAATTCTATGGCTGTCTCCTTTCACGATGACTCACCACCGAAATTGGCGATCTCGTGGAAGGACGAGCAACCGAGGAGGACCCAACAGCTCCAGAAAGCGCAATCAGTCGGAAATATTCTGCGTGCACTTTCAACGTGGCAGGTGCCACCACGGTGAGCGGTGCAGATTCTCACACGATGTGAATAAGGCTGCCGACTTCAAGTCAACCCCGGCTACATATCATCCCACAACCCATGATCTGGACGCTCGGAATCAATACTTCGACTGGAAGAGACTTCTTAGACGAGGACTCTTAGGGTCCGGATTTTCTCGAATGGAACATGAAGAGATCGTTCAATTCTGGAACGGGGCTCTTGAAATTCTTGAAAGCGACAACAGAGAGAATCATCAATTCCTCGCCAAAGATCTTGTGGACGACGATCTTCATGGACATGATTTTATCCTGGCAACTGCGGATGCAGACGATCCAGATGGAGTGCGACCTATTTCTACTTACGACGAGCCTTTTCTTAAAGTAATTACCCATGCTTCTCTCTTGCACTGTCTTTCTGTCGATTCATTTGTTGGCACTCTGTACACATCCTTTGGCGGTCCGGATGGAGATCGAGCAATCAGATATTTGAGAAGTGTCTGCCGGAGCCTGATGAGTAAAGGTGAAGATACCAACGAAAATGTACCAGTCATCTCTCTGGACATGATGAAGTTACTGTTGAATACCCTATACCAACTTTTGTCAAGAGTCCGACTCGCTCGATTCCACGATGAAATTCCCGCACTGCTCGACCTGATTCGCGAAGTGGGCTCCCAAGTCACTGAAACATGCTCGAATGCCGACACCGACGGACTTGAAAGCAGAATAGAAGTCATGCAGAGCCTGATCGCTAGCGCAAACAGCAGACTTTACACACCCAGGGCGCATGAGGGAAACGCCCAGAAGAGTGGATCAGCCCTTTCGTCTTTTCCGCTGGATATGCAAATCCCTGGTGGGAGACACGACAACGACCTCGCTGATATCTCTCAGGTTAAGATTCTTCCTACCCATGGAGAGATTGTCAGCGGCAATTCAGAATATCTACCCTCTACCAACTTCCTTCAGCCGCACTTTCTCCCCGACCCTTTACAAAGACACATTGACTCAACATTCCGACTCCTGCGCCATGATATCTTCGGCTCAGCCAAAGATGTCCTTCGAGATCTGCTGCAGCAGAATGATCTAACACAATTTTCGTATTTCTCAAGCAAAGATAGCGGGGCACATTTCTATCTGGGAGCACAGGTCCTCCAAATATTTATCAATGATAGAAAAGAGCTTGAAGCGACCGTGTCCTTTGCTACTCCACCCCAAATCCGCAAAAAGACATCCAACGAGCAATGCAGATGGTGGCAAGACTCCAGTCGACTAGAGGAAGGAGGCCTAGTGTGTTTCTTGACGTCCCAAAAAACCCACAGGAGGCTTATATTCCTCGAGGTCACAGTGAAGAATGCTTCCAAGGACCGAGCGCACCAGAACAAAAGTAGTCTTGTTTCTGATAGGTTTCCGCCTAGTATTACGGTCAAGCTTGCGGCATGCCTACAGCAAGAACTGATTCTGCTGTGCCAGATTTACAGCAAGAAGCTTACCGGTATTCTAGTCGACTTCCATGGTTTGATCCCTGCCACGTTCGCTCCTATCCTGAAAAACCTTCAGCGAATCCAACGCGAAGGAGAGTTGGCATTTCAAAAATGGATCTTGCCAGGCCGTAAGGATAGTGAAGATGGTCACAGGATACCCCCGCCAGCATACGCACGCAAGCCAGGATTTGTCTTTCCCCTGACTTCGATCACAGTTGTTGGAGCTGAAAAGGTTGCATTGAACCCGAGTACCCCAGAGGCTATTGACCTCTTGAAGCTGCAAACTCAAACGGGTCTCGACCATGGCCAGTGTCAGGGACTTATCGCGGCTCTCACACGAGAGTATGCCCTCATCCAAGGCCCACCAGGCACCGGAAAATCCTATTTGGGTGTTAAACTTGTTCAAGTTCTCCTTGAAATCAAGGAAAAGGCAGAGCTAGGCCCAATTCTAGTGATGTGAGTACTAATTCCATACCTTCTGATACTTTACTTACGGGAATTACAGCTGCTATACCAACCATGCCTTGGACCAATTCTTAAAGCATCTTCTTGATGTTGGTATCCAGAAGATCATACGCATTGGCGGCCGCAGTCAGGCCACTGAGCTTGAAGGCAAGAACCTTCGCGTTGTCAGTAAAGACATTGGGAAGACGAGGATAGAGTCAAAAACCCTCGGCATGTCCTATGGGAAACTTGAAGACTGTATGAAGAACGCTGGATATGCAATGAAACCTCTACACCAGTCTCAAAAAGGCCTGTCTTGGACCGCGATGGAGCGTTTCTTGCACCGAGAATGGCCCATTATACATGAACAACTGAAGCGACCAGACACGGAAGGATTCACAACTGTCACTGATGATAAATTACTCAACTGGCTAGGGTCCAAATCAATGAAAATCCAGAAAGATCAGAATGAGAGTAAAGTTGACAATGTGCGCTTGGAAGGCCTCACACGCGCTGCGAATGAAAATATTCACAGTCTCTCGATGCCAGAACGTCGGATTCTTGCCATGAGCTGGTTCAAACAGTGGCAGGAAATCGAATCCGCCTCGCTGTTCGAGGCTCTTGATCGCGCTGCAAATCTTCGCGGGGACATTAATGCGGTCCATGAAGAGGTCAACCGCCGAGCCTTGATTCAAGCAGATGTAGTAGGAATCACGACCACAGCCCTCGCACGCCATATCGAGACACTACGTCGAGTAGGAACAAAGGTCATTATATGCGAGGAAGCAGCTGAGGTAATGGAAGCCCACGTCATCTCAGCCCTCATGCCAGGAGTTGAACACTTCATTCAAATTGGGGATCATCGACAGCTGCGACCACAGATTCAGAATCATTCACTTAGTCTCGAAACATCCACAGGAAAGGCATGGCAGCTAGACAGAAGCCAGTTTGAGAGACGTGCTGTCGGCGAACCAGGTCTCAAGCCAGCCCCTGTTGCACAGCTCAATGTACAGCGAAGAATGAGACCTGAGATCTCGCAGCTTATCAGGAGCGTCTATCCAAAACTTGAGGATCATGAAAGCGTGAAGAGTCTACCCAATGTTGTTGGAATGCGGAACAACCTCTTTTGGCTGGACCATCGATGTGATGAAGATTCAAGGGATGACGGTAGCCGTGTAAAGTCTCATAGCAACCAGTGGGAGGTCGATATGGCTACTGCTCTTGTTCGGCATCTTGTTCGGCAGGGAGAGTACAAGAGCACGGATATTGCCCTCTTGACGCCCTATACCGGGCAGCTGCGGAAGCTCAGGGCATCTCTATCCAATGATTTCGAAATTTGTCTCAGCGAGCGGGACTTGGAGACTTTGGCCGCAGATGGGCTTGAGAAGTTTGAAGATGCATATCCTGAGTCAAATGGTCGCAAGTCACTCGAGAAGAAGACGTTGCTCCAGACGCTCCGTCTTGCTACCGTCGACAACTTCCAAGGCGAGGAGGCAAAGGTGATCGTTGTCTCCCTAGTCCGCAGCAACTCAAAGCGCAAGGTTGGCTTCCTACGCACCGAAAACCGTATCAATGTGCTCCTCAGTCGAGCTCAGCACGGCATGTATCTTATTGGAAATGCTGAGACATACCTCAATGTCCCAATGTGGGCCGGTGTCCACTCTCAGCTCGCCTCTGCAAAAGCAGTCGGCACGGAGTTGGCTCTCTGTTGTCCTCGCCACTCAGAAACGCCTATTATCTGTTATGAACCTCACGACTTTGAGAGGAAGAGCCCCGAAGGTGGGTGCAGTCTCCCGTGTACCCGTCGACTCGAGCCATGTGGTCATAAATGCCAGGCTAAGTGCCATTCAGCGGCCATGCACGATGGCTTTGCATGTGGGAAACCTTGCCCACGTATCCGATCAACTTGTGAGCACGAATGTCCCAAGCTTTGTGGTGAAGACTGTGGCCCTTGCATGGCGAAGATTCAAGACGTGGAGCTTCCTTGTGGTCATATCAAGAAAGCTATCTTTTGCCATCAAATGTCAAACTTGAAAGTCATTAAATGTAACGTCGAGGTCGAAAAGACTGTTCCTAAGTGTGGCCATAAAATCCAGGTTGGGTGTTTCAAGGAAGTCACGTCTCCGAGCTTCCGCTGCCCTAAGCCATGCACCGGCATCCTCGGCTGTGGCCACAACTGCAGCGATTGCTGCGGAAATTGTCTTGAGGAAGTCCATAACGGAAGAAGAGTATTTAAGCACCCGAAGTGTACGAAAAGATGTGACCGGCCCCACGGTGCTTGCAATCATAGGTGTCCCAAGACATGTCATAACGAGGAGAGCTGTGGTTACTGCGAGGCAAAATGCGAGGTCAAAATCCCCCAAACTCACCATCTTGTCGTTGTATGGGAAATATTAATCATATGTACAGGTTCGATGCTCACACTCAGCATGCGACTTGACCTGCGGAAAGGCATGTGCACCATGCATCGAGAGATGCACCTGGTCCTGCAAACACCAAGGCTCCTGCTCAATGCCTTGTGCGGCAATATGCAATCGGCTTCCTTGTGATGAGAGATGCACTGAACTTCTTAAATGTGGCCATCGATGTCCGAGCCTCTGCGGAGAAGATTGTCCAAACAATCTGTGTCAAGAGTGCGGCGATAAGGGAGACGCCCGTGTTGACTTCCTCGAATTGAGAACTTATTCCGAAATCAATCTCGATGAAACTCCAATCATCGTGCTTGGATGCGGCCACTTTTTTACGAGTGAATCGGTTGATGGATTTGTTGGCCTGGATGAAGTATACACGAGAGATAAAAACGGAAAGTTTGACGGTCTCCGAGATATCTCTTCTTCTCTCGCCAGTGCCATCCCATCGTGCCCGGACTGTAAGCAGCCCATTCGCCAGTTTGTGACGAAACGTTACAATCGTGTCATCAACCGTGCTGTTATGGATGAGACTTCTAAGCGGCTGCTTATCAAAGGTCGCGCTGACCTTGAAGCCCTTGAATCGCGTCTGAATGACATTGAAGACAAGCTCGACTCTGAGCCAGCATTGCTGTCCGTGGGGGACACTCAATTGCAGCTCAATGCACGATATGCAGCCTGTGAGCGCCTTGGGACGGAGGCATCAAGGCTCAGCAAAGCCATGGAGGCCGAGAATCAGCCGATGAAACGGCTCATGGATGCGATTGCCATCCACCAAAAGTCACCAAGGGACGGAATAGCCTCCCTCTCAACCCGAATGGAGGCGATGAATATAGCGGCACGAGAATCCGACAACCAAATCACCCTCGGCGCAAGGCTAATTTACATCAAGTCCAAGGAGGTCATGTTGAGCGACACCTCTAAAGTGGTAGATTCAAGCGGAAAATCTGCAACACAACCACGGCTAAGATTCGCCAAACTATCATCAACCTTGATTCAAGTTCTGAAGGATTGCCGAGACTTGATAACTCAAGCTAATGAAGGAAATTTCTCCCGCATCGTCATCACGGCGACCATCTCATTCGCCAAGATCGCGCAGCTGGACGCGTGGTATCACCGCTCTCATCCAGGAACAACAACAAGTGCTCTACATCTCAAAGAAAAAAATGGTCTAGAGATGCTTGAGGATCGCTTTCAGACCACCCGCGATCTTCTCGCCGATGCGTTGAAATTATGCGACGAACTGAGGAACTGTCCTGAGCTCCAACAAAAGGTCCAGGAGATGGTCCGCCTCTATGAGGGCACACGATACGAACCAGTCACTTTAGAAGAACTTCAATCAATCAAGACGGCCATGGTGAGTGGGCGAGGAGGAATCGCGACGCACTCGGGGCACTGGTACAATTGCGTCAACGGACATCCGGTGAGTAAATTTCCCATCCCTCGAATTGTTCCCAAGTTACCTTCGATCACCCTAATAAGCTAAATAATTCTTTCTGCAGTTTGCTATTGGAGAGTGCGGTATGCCGATGGAGCAAGCTAGATGCCCTGAATGTGGATCACCTATTGGAGGTCAAAATCACACAGCCGTTGAGGGCGTTTCTCGAGCGCGGGAAATGGAGTAGATGGAAATCTTACTGTATCGTGTTTTGATTATGGTAGGAGAATACATGTTTTTCTTTTCTTTCCCTGATCCGGCACACGAATCTACACTTTCATGTTTTGAGATAGTTGCTCAAGCGTCTGGATTCGATTTTCGCTAGAAAACGTAGAAGTAATTGGACTTGTAGGCTATCTATCCTCCGGAAATGCTATTTAATTTGACGCCTACTCTCTCCCCTGCTCCAAATAGAACCAACAATTGAAGAGCTTTCGGAACTCCTCAACCTTCGTTGTATGAATCCAAATGAATGTTGATTCATAAAACATATCCAATCACAAGCGCCCAAAACAATGCCTCGAAGCCACTCCTCTCCACCCTCTGGAGGTTCCACTTGCCGAGGAAAAATGGGCATGGAAATCAGCCGCGTGAAGCCACAGCCGCAGCTACAGGACGTGTAAGTCACCCTTCCACTCCTATAGTATTTTTTTTTATAGTTGTTGATTCTGCCTTGTTGAGCTAACCGCCTCCCCCACCGCCTACAGCTATTCTTTGGTCTCTTCAGAACTTCTTCCTTGCTTCCGTCCTCCATATAATCAATCGTATCAATCATATCATATCTACGTTTATCGTACAGCGCCATCTTTACAGGCGGGATCGCCATCAGGCCGGGATGAGTTCCCGCTCGGCACACAATTCCAGCTAGCGGGGCGTCAAGATATTGGGAGACCTGTACGGAGCACTATACTATACTTCAGCCCCGAAATACTGGTGACCACTATACAGGACAGTACCAGTACAGATAGTTACAGTACAATACAGTAAAATACACAGTCCCACCCACCACGTGATGCTCGCCCGATGGGGCTGCGGTGCCAGCCAGCTGCAAAAAGCAAAAGCCAAAGCAAAAGCAAAAGCAAACCCTTCGCCCTTTGTCCACGCTGTCATCGGTTCACTGGGCAGCTTCTCTCTCATTCTGTATTCCATTCAAGCCGATTCTACCATGCATTCATTATGCGGACGCCCATGGCTAGCTTGCAATGCTTACACCAACCGGCATAGACGTACAGTACTTCCAGAATCCCCCTGCCATGACGCAGGCCCAGCAGTGTCGTCCTATAGCTCGGGGCGCCCGTCGAACTCGCGCCAGGCCTGGTCAAACCCGGTGGAGCGGACCCACATCGGATGGTGATCGTGGTCGGATGTTGAGTCCATGGCTAAGTGGATCCCGTTAGCTTCAATCCATTCCCAATGCTTTCGAGCACCTCCGGCATAGCCTTGCAGGGTACGGGTACGGGTACGCGTACTCCGCACGTAGTCTACTGCGTACGTAGGTTGATTCAAGGATAAGTCTGACGGGAGGTGACGACCTACCCATATTGGCAATCCTCAGCCACATATCCCCCTCAATCGGCCAGGGACGCTCGCCCTCGAACGGCCGACAGGCCCGCTCCCCGTGGGCCACGGCACGGACCAGCTTGGCCAGGTGGCCGTCGTCCTGCGGGTGGCGGGTGCAGAAGGCGAAGATCTCCTCCCAGCGGTGCGCGACCGGATACGTCCGGATCGCCTCGAGGGACAGCGCGGGCGTGCCGCGGGAGACGTAGAGCAGGAGGTCGAGACGGCCTTTCCACTCGAGCAGGCGGAGCTTAGTCTTGACCTCCAGAAACGGGAGCGTGAGGATCTTGGAGAAGAAGATGGAGGAGTTGAGACCGTGCAGGTAGAAGAAGTCGAACTTGATCGGCTTGGTGGGGCGCTGGGCGGCGCTGGTGTAGTACACTGCACACACACACACGGTCAAGAAACACCCGAATTTGCGATGCAATGCAACAGAAGACTCACCCACGGTATTGATCATCTCCGCCGTCCGCTCCTCCAGCTGCTCCGCCGACACCGTATACGCAGCCGCGTACGCGAGCATCGTCTCGCCCGCGCGCGCCAACACGCCATCGCGCATCTTGTTCCCGTCCTCCCAGCGCACCGAGCGCGCCAGCGTCTCGTCCCGGCGGATCGCCCCCAGAATCTCCAGCAGACCCTTCTCCCCGCGCCGCCCCACGCCCCCGGCCTGCTCCTCCGCCGGCCAGAAGAACATCGGGCCCGTCCAGTCTTCATGGACGGCCGTCTGCGCCAGCGCCTCGGCCACGAGGGCCGGCTGCTCGAATTCCAGGCCGAAGCCCAGGTGGATGAACGGGTGGACCAGCCCTTCGTTTGCAGTCAGCACCACCCCCCTAGTATCGAACACCAGCCACGGAACACAAAGGAGAAGACTCACCCCCAAACAACCGCCCCAACATCGCCCGCGCAACCTCATCCCCCTCCTGGAAAAGATACCCATCCAGCACCGCCTCCACGCCGACCCGCTCAATCTCGCGCTGGAAGAACCGCAGAAAATCCGAGTAGTGCTGCCTTCGCCCCAACCGCTCCAAAAACCGGCCGCGGTCGGACAGCGCCGCGACGGTCGCTTCGTCGACGGGGATCGCCTTGCGCTGGTAGGCGCGGTCGCGCGCGTAGGCGGTGCGGATCTCGTCCGCGGAGGCGCCGAGGGCGTAGGCGCTTAGGATGTGGTGGACGGTGTGGTCTTCTTTCGGTCAGTATGTCCATTTTTCTTTTTCCGTTAAGAAGGGGTCAGGGATGGGGAACAGTACTGTGGAACCCCATATCATTGAAGAAGACATGATGATGTTCCAGGTCATGTTGGAGGACTTCGCTGGTGGCGCGGGCGGAGGCTTCGGTGATGGTACCGGTCCCGCTCTCCTGGTTCTCTGGGGAGGAGCCCGCGGTGGAGACGGGGACGGAGAAGATTCCCGGATGTGCTGCGGGCGAGAGGTGGATTCGTTGGGCTGTGGCCATTGTTGTTATCGTTGTTGTTTGCGGGTGGTCGGTTGTGCAGTGGACGAGATGTGGTGGTGATAATGGGGTGGGCTTCGCGCAGGTTGGGGTGTGTCGGGTGCTTCGTAGCGCAGGAGTGAGGGCTTTGGTGCTTTTCGTCAAATCAGTGGCCGTACTCGTAGCATACCAAGCGCTTAATCGAGTCGTAGCACAGAATCTGCTGAGTACAGAGGGCAGGGACAGTGCCACCGCACGAGATTTATATCCGATGCCAGGGCATCTCATCCATAAAGGAAAAGTAATCCGACGCATCTAGCCCGGCCCCCCGGGTTCCCAGTCTGACAATACAATAAATCTGGTCTGGCCAAGGGTTTCACAGAAACCGGGATGCAGACCTGGAAAGCAAGCTGTCACTTAGCGAATCAAGTCGAATGCGCGTGAGACCCTGGAGACCCTGGCTGGAGGTAAGTATGCTGCTGCACTGCAGGCAAACAAATTACCTGCTCTTGATTTGCGGAGACAGCAAGCCCGAGCTTCCCGTGCAGTGAGCGAGACGTCATCCGGATTCAAGCTAGGTTAGGCTACCCCGGAAAACAGGCGGGAACTCCTGTGGATCGTGGTCGTGGTGAATCAGCGCCGCATGATCGCCGTCGTCAATACGATGTGCTTATAAATGGGCTCGGCCTTCGGGGCTTGCGGGCTTGCGGGTTATTTGTGGTCCCTTGATTATGTGGGATGCGCCGATCTAGATCGTCGGTCGGGGCTGCGGTCGGTGTCATCATGAGTAAGAGTATACTTAATGGTCGGGGTAGGCTGACCTAGGTCAGTCAGGATATATTGCAGCATTACTAGGTGGTACATGAGTTATCTGGCAGTCTGTATATGTGGTTACCTGACCGACCCAATTAGTAGTAGTCCGCTGGGGGACGAGAACTGGTGTCTTCGTAGCGCTGCCCCAGGGCGAGTGGCATTGTAGATTCTGGCCGCTTCCAGTGTGGGCTTGTTTACTTTGTTCCAGTGTAGTTATTTATAGTTTCGTTTCCACTATATAGCACCATGGCGAAGCTATTTCATTCTGCCAGACTTCTACCATATAACAGAATAGCTAACGCACGAAGTCCTCCAACTCCTTCTTCCGTTTCAGTCGCTCCCGCTCCATCTTCCGGAACAGAGGATGGTGGCCGGCCTTGTCCTTGAGCTGCTTGTTCCGGCTGCGGTTGTACTCGATGTAGGCCATATCCTCGCCACCCGCCAGCCCACTGAGAGTCGCCGCGCTCCGCTTGACGGCGCCCTTGCGAGCCCGCGCCCCTCCCGAGCGCGAGGAGAACAGATCGTCGTTGACGTGCTCGACCTCCGCCGACGTCTCGTTCTGCAGCATCACCTCCTGCAGCAGCTCGCGTCGTTCCGCCGGGGTGGCATAGGCCAGGCCTTCCAGGTTCTCGATCCCCTGCAGATGGGTGATCACCTTGAAGGCATAGCCCTGATCGACCAAGAATGCCTGCCGCCTGGAGGAATAGAACATCTCGTCCGTGTCTTTCGACACCAGGGAGTAGAAGAACGCGTTGAAGCCTTCGTCGTTACGACGCTTGGCCCGCAGAATCCGTCCCAAGCGCTGAGCCTCCTGACGCCGCGAACCGTAGTGCGACGAGATCTGGATCAGACAGGTGGCTTCCGGCAGATCAAGGGAGGTATCGCCGATCTTGGACAAGAAGATCGTGTTGACCTGCTCGTTGTGCTGGAAGTTCTCGAGAATGCGCATGCGCTCGTTCTGGGGGGTGCCCCCGTAAATGTAGGCCTTGTTCAGCTTGAGCGCATACCGCTCGAGAGCATAGACGTTGTCCGAGAAGACAATGACCTTGTCCCCGCGCTTCTCGTGGTAATCAATCAGGAATTGACACGCCTGGAACTTTCGCGGGTTCATAATGTACAGCAAGGCGGCTTTTCGGGACTTCTCCCGCATGTACTCCGAATAGAACTCGGTGGTCATGGGGCACCACACTTCGGCACATTGCACCTTGGCGATGTGCCCTTGCTCGGCCAGCTCCATCCAGTTCGCTTCGTACAGCTTCGGACCAATCAGGAAGTTCAAATCCTTGATCTTGTCGTCTTCACGCAGCAGGGTGGCAGTCAACCCCAGCTTGCTCTGACAAGCGATGGCGGATGTGACCTTTCGGAACATGGAAGCAGGCACAACGTGCACCTCGTCGAGGATCATCAGACCCCATTCACGCCCTTGAATCCAGTCCATCATCTTCTGCGCATCGTGGGAGCGCGCCCGCGTTTGAGACACCATGGAGTAGGTGGAAACGATGATACCGGTCGACCGGCGAAACTTCTCCTTGTTGTCCGAGGTGAAGACGGCAATGTCGCCCGGATCGATGTTCGACCACCGCAAGAACTCGTTTCGCCATTGCACCACGGACATGGAACTGGTGCACAGGACCATGGTGCCTTTCTTGATCGTGCAGGCCGCCGTGATACCCACCAGGGTCTTGCCGGCACCACACGGCAGCACGATGATGCCACTCTTAGCACGTCCGTTACCGAACATCTTACTCAAGCTCTTCTCCTGGTAACTTCGAATCCGCGCGTTGGGCTTCAGGTCGATATCCAGCGTCGGGTTGATCTCGTCGTTCCGGAAGTCATACTCCTCCAACGCCGGGCAACCCATGGCCTGACAGCGCGCCTTGACCGGTTCGACGGCTTCGTTCGGAATCTCAAAACTGTGCACCTGTGCTTGTTCCTCATCATCATCGTCGTCGTCCCGGATGGCGAGAAGGATATCGTCCTCGCGACGAGCCTCCCCCGCCGCGTCCTCAGCCGGTTTCTGGTCCGTGGTTTGCTTCACACCCGCCGCATCCTTGGTCCCGGGGATAACCAAACCGCCCATCTTCGGCGCCGCCTGCTGAATGATACCCTCCGACCCCTGCAATCTCTGGGGCCCGATAACCTCATCCTGGAGCAGCATCTGCAGCATCGCCGGATCGGTACTCTCCACAAAGAACCGGTTATGCTTCAAGACCACCTTGATCTTTCCGTACGACTTGGTGAAATCGATGATGAACGACTTGATGGTCTCCGGGAGCGGCGTTTTCGACAACCGATCGAGGAAGTTGATGATATCCTGCGGCTGCAGGCCGACCGACACGGCGGCATACAGACTGTTTCCCGTCAGCCGGTACTCGTGGAGATGCGTCGGCCGGGAGAGCGGTTCGGCGATGGTGGTGAGGAAGTCCTGGGCCTGGGGCGCGAGCGGCGAGAAACTCTCCAGGGTGATGGTGCCCTTCAGCGGATCGATCCAGAGGGGGCGATTCGCGTGGTCGGGCTTCAACGCCAGGGACGAGAAGTCCTTGTAGCCGAAGTTGGGGTCCTGCTTCTGAATGGCGCCGCCGCCCTTTTTGCTGAAATGCTCGATGTTGAAATTCTCCACGACATCTGTGAGCGAAGCCCGCCGCGAATCAGTGATTTCGTTCTGGGACGTTCTCGCCCCCTCGCATATATGGCTTGCTCACCTTTCAGGTTATCTTCCTTGACCTCCTCCTCCTCGTAGTCCGAGTATTCATCCCCGCTACTGATATCAGGCACGGGAGTGGCGCGCTTCGAGGCTCGACTCGATCGACCACCTATGCAGTCAGAATAGAATCACCACCGGAGTAGTGGCGGTGGGACGGGCAGGCATACTATCTAAAGCTTTGCGTTTGACCGGCGGCATGTTGTCCAGTCCAGCGGGGCCGGGATATTATCCCTGAGAACTCTATAAGTCTATACTGTGCTTGTAAAAGCGACTCCGCGCGGTCGTGACCAGGCAAGAAGGTATCGTTTTGCTCCCGACAGGCTACCGGCGCCCTTAGTGAGCCGTTCAAATAAGTATGACCATATCCCGATCAGACGAAAAGCACCTACCAGCTTTTTATTTACTGCTGGTGGTATATATGGCGGTGGTCGACAAGGGACAGGAGGAATGGAGTGTGGAAGGAAGAGGAGGAGAAGGAGAAGGAGGCGGAGGCGTAAATGAGCATGAAAGAAGATCGATCGCTTGCGGAGCGGAAGAGGCGAGGCTCGGCGGTGTGGACAGCCTGAGGCAACAATGGGATCGCTCACTCAGCCAGCTTCCACCTGCCTGTGGCGTCGGCGCCGTGCGGGCAGTTCAATTGGTCAGAGTTTCGGCCGAAGGGCTTCGGCAGTGATTGACGTAGTTCAATCTCGCATTCAATTCCCCGTCCTAGTCCTCCGTTCGGTCTTCAATTTCCCTTCAATTGACACTGCGTGCAAGAAGTGGTCAAGATATACAAGATGAACACAGTATGTGCCTGACTGGACTCACTCATAAGCCATTTGCAAGATTCATGCTCACTAACCTCATCTCTCACTCAACATCTAGATCAAATCCACCTGGTAAGGTGAAGCCCAAAACAACCCAGCCCGCAAACACACACACACACACACACACACACACACAACCACAGTCTTCCCTCAAAATGCGCCTCAACTAACACGACTCCCAAACCCAACAGGATCGGCTGGGGTACTCTCTGCGTCGGTAAGCAACGCAACACCACACCACACCCTCCCTCCCCTCCCCTCCCAATCACCCTATCCCATCAAATCAACAAAAACTAACCCCCCCCCCAAAGCCGGCGGCGGCGCCTACTACTTCGCGAAGAAATCCATCAACGCCGACCGCCAAACCCGATTCGAGACGGAGATGAAACGCAAAGCGCAGCTGGCTGCCATGGAAGCGGAACACCGGCGCCAGTCGGCGACCTCGCTGACCACCCCTCCGCCGATCCCCGCGGACGACCCGAGCCTCAAGCGCGCCGCCCAGCTGGCGCGGTCGCAGCAGAACGCCGCCGACGACGTGGCCTCGCCCAGCGCCGAGGCGAGCCACGACCCGGCCGCGACGCGCCACGAGCCCGAGACCGAGGCCGACCGCGTGCTGGAGAAGGGGAAGTACGAGGCCGCGCAGCCGTTTCGGCCGCCGAAGGGGAATCGACTCTAGGGGGTAGATGGGGGTGCGGGGGGAAATGAGGTATAGAGAGGAGTCTTTGGTCAGAGATGAAAGGTAGGGATAAGGGATGGCGCGAAAAAAAAAAAAGTGCCAGTGACATCTTTTCGTGTGCCGCACTGTACTGTACCATAATGTTTCCCTTAATGTATAGGTTCTGCCCTTTCTGAAAATCGGTTTCGAGGTGCGTGTGGCTTGGCTCGTGGGGTGGAAAGCTTGTTCTCTCTGCACGATACACTACATACTTCGTGCGTGTCTTGGATCTCGTGAAGATCCGGGGGAAATTCAGTACTAATCGGATTTACACCTACATCCAAGACAAATCGGCCCGGGGACCGATCATTCTCGAGCGAACGCGTCGGTTGGTTGATTAGTAACGCGAATTATATTGCTGCTAGACAGCTAGCTAGCTATCTCATAGTCGTAACATCGTGATCCGCTACCTCAGGCGGTTTCCACCTCCGGTAACGGATATGAAAGGAGACCGCGGGGGGGGGGGGAGGGGGGGGAGACAGAAAAAGAATCTGCCCTGTCGACATTACTGCCTGGCACCTGTCCAGGAGGTCTTTCCTCAAAAACAAGAGCTCCCTCGAACCCCGAGTTTCTCGCACGGTCACGCCAAACAAAAGAAAATATTAAGGTTTGCAAGCTAAACGCCAGCCAGACACGTTCCCGATGACCCCTGAAAATCCATATGTGGGGTTTCTCATGATGCAATTCCCTCAGAAAATGTCGTCTGTGAGGGTGGTTGAAAAAAAAAGGGACAGAAAAAAAAAGGTATATGCCAGTATCCATACGCCAGCCGGAAAAAGCCAACTCAGAAAAGAAAAAGGATCAATAATCCGACAGAAAATCGGAGGATGGCGTGATAACACGAGAGAGTTGATGTTGTGTCGCTGCAAGTATGGCCCCACTCGTGGAGTTACGTGTAAATCCGAACGGATATATGCGGTCTAGCGGGCATGGAAGCAGAGTGGGGGGTGTGGCCTGATAGAGAGGAAAAGATTCCGTCAGTCGAGGGTTGCGGCGATCAACACATGCAGAAATGAGAGACTCACTTGTTGTGGGTGGGATAGCCTTTGCTCTTTTCCCGAGAGCTTTCCAGCGCCGGAGGGATGAAGGGGAGGACTACCGCCGAGAAGAGGCAGGAACTGGTGATGAAGCGGGAGGTGCGCGTGTCGGGGCGCGGACGGTGCACCGAGAAATGGCGGATGGTAGGGCGGGCTAATTGGATGGCGATCATGGTGATGGCTTGGAGGGACAAGGTATTGGAGATGTAGGGCTGGTGTGATGCGATGCGACGCGAAGAGGTAGACAACGAGTTCAAGGTATGTTTTGTATGTATAGTGTGTGTACGTGTGTGTGCGTGTGTGTGTCGGTCTAAGAGCGTTGTGGATTGTGATGTCTTGGAGATCAGGTAGAAGCAAGTCAGATTTAGGTATAGCAGTGAATCGATCAAGTCTAGCTAGAATTCAAGCACACCCTGCAGAGGGTGGGAACCATGAGGGATTTATAGTTGAGGTGGTTGTGGTGATCAGCAAAGAGTCACTCTGGAATCCCGAGATCAGATCATGAGCATGAGAGCATGAGCGTGTTTCGGGAAGAGTTGCGGGGAGGGTCCAGATGGGGGATGGGGTCATCGAGGCCCACTCATCGAGTGCAAAAGGGAAAAAGAAATAGCGCGCACGCGGAAAAACGGTCCTCAATCGTCATGGCTCCATGGCTCCTGCAGCAGCCGAAACATCGATCGGCTTGCAGCATAGGCAGTTGGGACTTGGGACTTGGGACTTGGGAGTGTGTCATCTGAGGTGCGCTCTTCATTTTTACTGATTCAAGCCACCAGTTCTCCCTGCATGTCAGAATTGAACTAAGCAGGTACTGTACAGTACCCCATTGGTCTTGGATGCATCTGGCCAGTCTTATGGCGGATTAAAGGATTCGGATACCTAACAAGGTACTCCGTACTCCAGTGCAACTTCGACCTGCAATTGACCCCTACGGCCATTAGTGGGTAAGAAGGAAGGACCTTGTTGTCATACCGTTGTCGAGTTGTCGATGACCCCTCATCCCTCTCCCTCGTGCGGGTGCAGCGAGGAATGCGTATTGCCATGCTCACGCCATCAACAAGAGGGGCAGATGATCTACAAGTTCCGGCCGAAGACGTGAAAGGGAGAGGGGCAGTACTCGTAACAGTCCACACAGTACGTACCCAGCAGAGTCAGACTTTCCAGTGTGGAGTTCCGGCGACTCGAGATCCGGCCAGGCACACTGGGGGGTAATCGCGGTAGTTGCTGCGGTTGGGCACTGGCGCTGGACTGCATCTGCCCGGCCCGTGGCAATTGCGGTCTGCTCACTGTTTGTCTGATGGCGGGAGTCGACCATCCGGCGGAACACACGAGTAAGTTAAGTTTAGGGGATTGTCTAATTCCTCAAAAAGAAGAATGAGCAATGACCAGTGGATCCAGACGCAGGAGTCAGAAAAGAATGAGAATTACATCGTTAGTATGTCGGAATTGGTAAGCCGACGAGGACTGAGGAAGGAAATCGATGAATGACGACAGAGATCCCCCGTATCATGTGACCACCACCACCAGCATACCAAGTACGTAGTTCAGCTCGGTGCAGAAGAGAGTTACTCGTACTATGTGATGCTTCAAGCAAGATTATCCAAGAATCTGAGTGATTGATGATGCTACTTCCACTTGTCTTGCTTGATCGGAAAACGAATTCCAAAGCGTCATCCTATGAACCCTCCAGGTACCGAGTAGAATGCAAGCTTTCCCCGCATTGTGTGCATGGTCGATGCCTCAGGCACCAATGCTGTTTAGTCCTGTTGGCCCTCTGCGCTAGCCCAGCTGCTTCAGCCTCACGCGCCCCTTCCCCTCACCAACCTCAGTCCCTGTCTGATGATGCCACAACGTGGCTTTTGGCTCTTGGCTTTTGGCTCTGGCGTGAAGTACCGAGGTCCCAAACGAAGCGAACACCCGACTGAATGACTGCCGAATACGCAATCTAGTCGACAATGGAGAATGTCGATGTATATCCCCGACAGTGTATACCCAGTGAAGAGTGTGCATCGACACCCCGGGCCGACAGACAATAGTCCGTCTCCCGAAACAGGACACTGAAATGGCGACAATCCCTGGGACTTACCGTCATCATGATTACACAATCGCGTGGATCTCTGCACTACCCTTGGAGATGGCGGCCGCGGTCGCAATGCTTGACGAGAGACATCCGGACTTACCCACTGATCTGAGTGACAATAATAGCTATATCTTCGGCAGCATATACGGGCATAATATTGTCATCGTATGTCTTCCTGCCGGGGTATATGGCACAACCTCAGCTGCAGTGATCGCCAGTCAGGTCCAATTTACCTTCAAATCGATCCGGTTCGGCTTGATGGTCGGCATCGGAGGTGCGGTTCCATCACAAGACGACATCCGGCTTGGCGATGTGGTGGTCAGCAAGCCAACGAGAGATTATGGTGGCATTGTGCAGTATGACTACGGAAAGACTCTAAGCAACAACCGCTTCGAGAGAACCGGCATGCTTAACAAACCACCGTCGGTACTCTTGACTGCGATCTCTAGACTACAGGCGGAGCACATGGTGAGGTCGAGCAATATCCCCGCCATATTGTCTGATATGGTATGCAGGTACCCAAAAATGAAAGACAGATTCACCTACCGTGGTGCGGAGCAGGATGTGCTGTTCGAGGCTGATTATGATCATGAAGACGTCGAGAGTACCTGCGCGAACTGTAACCCCAGCAGAAGGAAAAGTCGGCCCGATCGAGGCTACGATGTCCCCGTGATTCATTACGGCCTGATTGCCTCCGCAAACCAGGTAATGAAGAGTGGTCGTATAAGAGATCAACTAGCGAACGAATTTGGGATTCTCTGCTTCGAGATGGAAGCAGCCGGCCTGATGGATAACTTCCCTTGCTTGGTGATCCGAGGGATCTGTGACTATGCAGACTCTCATAAAAATAAGCAGTGGCAAGAGTACGCGGCTGCCACGGCGGCAGCATATACCAAGGAGCTTCTGTCCATGATTCATACCAAGCAAGTGGTCGACATGCCGTCACCTAGTGTGGCTTTGGAGCTGGCGCAATACGGTCTTACGGCCCCAGTCGGCACGGAAACATATGCAGGCGAAATAAGCAAAAGTCTCCACATAGACATCGGACAGCTACTCGAGCGGATCTCGAACTATGACCATGACAAGGTTCACCGGAGACTTGCCTACAAGCGTCTTCCTGGAACAACTCAGTGGTTCCTGAACCATGCAACATTCAAATCATGGCTTACGGGGTTGGATCAATCCAGCCTCTGGTGTTCGGGGAAAATTGGTTCAGGTAAATCGATCATCGCGGCTTCCGTCGTTGAGGTTGTCAAGTATCGCGCACTCGAGAATTCCAGTTACCATTGCCCTACAGTATTTTTCTATTGCGAAAACGAGCATTCTGGCTCGTTACAGGCTTTCTACATTCTCGCCAGTCTAATCAGACAGTTAGCTCAGCTCTTGTACGAGTCGCATCAGAGCTTTCCGCCAGATGTCGCTCGTGAGCTGGAGCGTTTTTTTGGAAGAGACCGAAGGGTGCCAGACTATGACGATCTGCGAGAAATATTCAATCTTCTCTTCTCATACATGCCAAACACAATCTATGTTCTTGACGGACTCGATGCACTGGAACAGCAGGAGTGCCAGAAAATGTTGCTGCTGATTCGAGCGACCTTCAGTTCTGCCAGCCCGCCCAATGGATCAAAGATTATGCTGTCGAGTAGGAATCACGTACCAGGCTACGTGAATATTGCTACATTCATGCCGTGGTTTCTCCGAATTTCAACATTCAATCATGTTACCCAGGATATCGAATTCTATATCAAAGCCAGTATTGATGACAAGTCTATGCTTAGAAAGCTTACCAGTGACTGTTCTCTACTGGAAGAGGTCAAACGCGTGCTTCTCGCCGAGGCCTCAGGAATGTATGTCGGGAATTCCACAAATTCTTCGTATGTAGACTGACTCGAGCAGGTTTCTATGGGTTTACCTTATTCTCGAAATCTTGTGGTCGACATGCTTCACGGATGCAGAGGTGCGCTCCGCTTTGCGTCGGCTTCCTAAAGGCTTGAAGGAAACGTATAGGCTCTGTACTCAGCGAATTTCCTCTGATCCCAGGGCTGCGAAGGTTCTTAAATGGGTCAGCTTTGCTACCAGACCACTGCATATTGAGGAGCTGAAGGAAGCAGTGGCCTTTGATCTTCATGATACTTGTTGGGATCACGCGAAAGTACCCCAGGACGAATTTGTGCTCGGCTGCTGCGCTAATCTCGTGGTGCTAGACCCTACTGATGGCTGTGTTCGCTTCGCGCACTCGTCGGTCAAGAAGTTCCTTTTGAGTGATCGAGCCGGCCATGACGCCAGATATCTGGAGAGCGAGGCGCGGGGAAACCTCGAATGTGGGGAGTTCTGTGTTGCTTATCTCTCTTTCTCAAACTTTAGCTTACAGGTTGAGAAGCAAGGACGGGATCACAATTCAGCAGGCTCGGCAGTAGTCTCGCCAGCTTTGCTTGCCGGTGAAGCGATGAAGTCCTCCTTGTTTTCTCTTTTTCGTGCGCCGAAGATCCAAAAGGCTGCTATCAAACTACCCACTCGCCGGATCCGTACGGACTCGCCGGGGGAGCAATACAAATTTCTCAGTTACGCTGTATCAAATTGGGCTTTGCAGACGAGAGACATAACGCCTAAGTCTCCGGTGTGGGAGAGCTTCACGCAGCTTGCGACATGTTTCAATGAGACGTGGAATTTCCATCCCTGGGTAGCGGGTGGACGCTCACGTCACTCGTTTCTCCATGGCCTCTTTGGGTGGGCTGTCAGAGAACAACATATTCCTCTGCTTCGGATTGTTATGCTGTATAAAGAGGAGCTCGCCAAGATATGCAACCTTCCACTTATTGGGGAAAGCCTCCCAGCTCTACACATTGCGTCCAGATTCGGTTTCACTTCGATTGTGAGACGCTTGCTGAATTTATGCGAGGTCAACTTGCCCGATCTTGAAGGGTATACACCGCTCCATCACGCGGCTGAGAAAGGCCACCCAGCTGTCGTGTCCATGTTTTTGAGAGAGAAGATTGTTGTCATCAATAGCAAATCTCGAACACAGGCCACACCCCTCTGGTTGGCGGCTCGACACGGACACTTCGATATTGTGAAGATACTGATTAGGCAGGGTGGAGACTCCGAGGCGCGAAACATTAACGGCCAGGCACCACTCTCTATAGCGAGGCAATATAAGCATGAGAAAGTGGTGAAATTACTTTTCGAAAAAGGATCTACGATCTTGTTTGTCAGGAAATCATTGATGGAGATTGCTTCTGGATGGGAGCTTGGACATCTGACCGATGACGACGCAATTCGAAAGTTCGAGAGCGAGTTCGAGAACGAGGTTACCTTACTAGGAGAGGCTGAGTTAGCTGATAGGGGCGGAAAGCCACGCAAATCCGGTCGTCTACCGAACGGGGAGCTTTCACCATCATATAAATTATTCGCCGTGGAGATTACAAGTGTGAATCGGCTTATGCTGAGCCTTCTTACTTTGAAATGGATTGCTGGTGGCGATTATTCTTCCTTCACGCGGCACCAGCATGAAAGCATACGATTGACGAAAGAGTCCTTTGAGACGCTTCAAACATGGGTCTCCCAAGTCCTAAGACCTCCCAGCCAATCAATGGTCTTGATTTTGTTGATCGTGACAGAACATCTGAGCCAAGAGTTAGACGCACCGCAGGCTGTGAAACTGAGAGAGAACCGGATTTGGAAAACGGACTTGGAGGAGAAAGCGTGCTCCCCCCTCTTGAAGCGATTTCGGAAACATGAAGCAGAATTGCGAAAAGCGTTGAATGTTCGGAAAAAGATTGACATCGCTGAGCTGGTCCGAGGCCAGGTCGCTCTAGAATCATTGCAACAGCTTTCATCCAGTCACCAGCAACTGTTCCAACTGAACTATCTTGGGTATGTGCTCTACAAAGCTGGAGTAGCCGCATACACCAACAGTTATGGTTGGCCTGGGCTGACCGAATCCGTTCTTGCTCTGTGTATGGAAAGCCTGCCGGTGTTTCTGGGTATCTTGTCTGGCGGAATCGCCGTGTCGGAGGGGTTTACGAAGCTTGCCGATGTCAGAAATAGGTTGCTTGTTGCGGGCTCCGGTGCAGCCGAGTCGTTTTGGGACCGTAGTCATTTTGTCCAGCGGGAACCATCATGAGGTGAATGGGATTAGCCTGCATACGACTCCAGTTCATTGTGAGAAGAGAGATGTTATAGTGTACCGAAAGAAGTGGCTGATTGCAGTCCTCGGGTATGTACAATATAGAGACTGTTACAAGGGAGCCCTGTCCTCTTAGGGCAGGCTGCTGCTAGCATTAGCCGAAATATATACAACCATGGCTTAACTTACTTCTCCCCCGTGTAGAGTGAAGCAATTGTCAACAGAATTGTTCTTTTTTGCAATCTATTCGCAATCTAGTCGAGGTGGCTCATTCTTACCTAGGAAGATTTTACGTGTCTGAAATCATCAGTATGGACACCATAGACTATACTTAAGGGCGTATGTCCTCTCAGCTGCTTCCCGTTTTCGTGTCCACCACCAGATGGCACCCGCTCAATTTGAACTTCATGTCTCTGGATCCAGTGAGCTGCGCTTTCGGAGAGAGTGATCGGTCCGCAGTGAATACAAGTAAATACAAGTAAGGTAGTAAAGTAGAGAACAAGTGCAGGTGAGGTTTATTTTAACCCCCACGAGGCCGGGCGGTCGGGCCCCAAACAAACAAACCAACCCACCAGCCCCGGGTACTGACTGTACAGTACCTTAACAGGCCACGCCGGACTTCGCCTACTACACTCTCCCACCACCACCACCACCACCACCACCATAGCTCAATACTGTACTGGCAATGCCCCTTTTCACAACAGACTAACCGATGTATCCTGCGATTTGAGTGCCGATCGAACGCAAATCCCCAGTTTGGCCCCCAGAGGCTCAAACACTGGTTCCCCATGAGCCACTCTGGCCGAAAGGCACCGTTTCCGCGTGGGGGCCACCTCCTAATGCAGGGGGTCGAGCGAGAGCTTCACGGTGACCTTTCCGCATTCTGACTTCATTCCAAAGAAGACCTAATAATATTCTAGGTTCCTTGGTGCCGTATACATGACGTTGAGGAAGTAAGAAGTGAAGTTATGGGCACTCCAAGGCACTGACGAGAACGGTGCCGTTGCACGATCAACCTACCCCATCGGTCTGTGCAGATAAGCAGGAACCCGTTCGGCCCGCCAGCTGATATCATGTAATGCCCTACTCAGCCTCATGTCAACTTTTCTTGGTGACAGGATCATCGCCCGGCCAAGACATGGTCGTGGTCCTTGAACCGTGAGATAGCCTGCCCACCACGCCTCAATCGCTCCACGGCTCCATCGCGGTTTTCCTATTAGCATCAAATCGCTGAGCAGCAATCATGCTCATTCTCCTTTCTTACAGACTGTATGGGATACCGTTCAGGCCCGAATGAAAAAAATTTGGGCAATGCGGCTGTAAATCGAAGCGAATTGCCAGTGGGGCGAGGTACATGGATCCGAGCCAAGCATTTTCTGAGCCTATCCCATGGATGAGAATGCTTGACCTGTGTTGGTATACACCATCCATCCTACTGCGACGGCAAGCAGGGGCCTTGAAACAACTCTAAGATTGTTGTGGGAAGGGTCCTTCCCTTTCAGCTAGATGGATCGGTCTTTTCGCTCTGTCTGGACGAGGCACAATTCTGACGCCAAGAAAGGTACAAGATCTTTGTGTGGCATCGCGCAAGCCAGACAGCTGCTCTGCGTCCCACATTAGAGAGACACGAGAATTCAAAGGTCTATGCACTGGGCCCAGTGCTTGGGTGTGATTGCGGGCGAAGGTTGCTGTGATGGGTCTCAGCGAAGCCCTATGCAGCCGCCCCCAACTTGGCCAGGAACGAGAGCTATCGCCGGTTGGCTCCCCCATGACTGCGCCCCTTAGGAGCTGCATTGTGAAGTCCAAGTCTAGAATATTACTCTTTGCGGACAGACGATTGTCTAATGAAAGGAGTAAGGTGAGCCGGGCTGACCTGAGACCACCAAACGATCCTGAGCGGATATACTTGGGGGCCAACAGCATGGCCTGGTTTAAAAGACCAGAAGATGTCGGCGGATTCAGAGATACCCACGCAAATCATCACCTTCTCTCTCAGTCACTCTTTCTGGTCCACCGCGACAGTCGTTCTTTTTCCATCACGATAGTGATACACGCTCTTTCGGGATTCTCCCTCTTCATTCGTTCATTTCGACTATTGACCTGGTTGTCATATCCAAAATGGTTAAACTCTTTCAGAATGGTCTGGCATCAGGCCTCATGGCCTACGCCTTGTACCAGCAAGCTCTGGCTGTGGAACTGGCCGAGATCGACTCGTACGAGACGACGACCACCAACGCCGAGGTGAAGATCGCGGTGTCGGGGTCCACTACTACTTCTACCTCGTCCTTGGATCTGCAGGACCAGCACTCATTCTACTGGGGTGGTAAGCTTGAGAGTTCTGAATCTGCATGTCTAATGGCTAATACAGTTAACTAGGTGGCGAGACCGACATCCTGGGAAACTTCACAGTGGGCATGCTGGAGGACTATGAGAGTATCCTCGCCATGGAGGCGTTCAAGGATCTGGTTCAGAACGTCACTTGCACCAACGGCACCAGTGCCAGCGTGACCGTTGCATTCCAGGACTCGACCTCATATTCTTATGCCAAGAATGCCTGGAACTGGGTCAACGACGACGATGCTCACTATGTCATGCTGGTGGCCGGTGCTGGCCAGTGTGGCTGGAACACCATCAGACAGCCGTTCATCATGACGGGTGCCAGCTTCCGCGATAACGTCAACACTGCTCGATTCACCGGCAACGTGACCGAGTGGGAGGATTCCGTGCGCAACTACGCCATCAAGATCGGCAAGCCCACCACCGACTCGCAGGTTGCCATTGCGAAACGCGGTGTCACCAAGAGAAAGCGCGGTGAAAGCACCAGCGACAAGACCATCGACATCGCCAAGGACTTCTCTTTCAGTGACAAATCTTTGTTCGACAAGGACGGCGTCTCGCTGTCTGCCGGATGCTCGACCTGCAAGACCGAGGGCGAGTTCGACCTGGTCTTCGAGTACACCAGCGGTGCCAGCGGCCTGTGGAACGTGATTACTGGCAGCGAGAAGGCCACGGCCACCTTGTCGCCCAAGGGTGTCTCCGCCTACATCGAGCCCCAGGTCAAGCTGGGCGGGAACCTGACCAAGTCGGAGGCGGACGAAGTCGACCTGGTCACGATCCCCATTGACGGCATCAGCATCGCCAAGATCGCCACCATCGGCCCCATGGTCAAGGTCGCCCTCGGATGGTCGATCGGTCCGATCGACGGAGAAGCCACCATCGGCATGGGTGTTGAAATCGATCTCAAGGACTCGGCCACCGCGGAGCTGACCTTCGACGAGGGCTCCAAGAACGCCGTCAGCTTCACGCAGAGCGGCTGGTCGCCCACCGTCACCACCACAGACATCTCTCTGGACGCCAAGCTGGAGGCTAACGTCGAGATCTACGGCAAGGTGTCGGTGGAGCTTGAGCTCGAGATCTTCAGTAAGTCGGTCCTGCCAGGAGGATGACTCGAAGCTAACGCGCAATAGGTTATGGCTGGGAGGCCGGTATCTACATGCAGCCCTACGTCGGTGCCGACCTGGCCCTCGAGGCTTGTGAGTGTCCCCTCAGTGAGGCTATAAGCTGGTGCTAACTGGATCCAGCCAACAAAGCTGCCTGCTCCAAGGACGGCTCCGAGTACCACTACGCCGTCGAGATTACTCCTTCGGCCGGTGTCAACCTGGTTGCCGACGTCGCGAGTGCCAGCGACGAAGCGAACCCCATCAGCACCTGGAACATTGCGGTAAGTGTGCCCGACCCTTGAGAAAGTCGGGATCTTTTACTGATATTCCCGTAAAGTCCATCGCCACCACGCTGTCCGAGCAATGCTTCGGCTTCGACAAGATCACGTCCACCACGACCACGACGACCACCACCAAGTCCTCGAGCAGCTCGAAGACCACCAGCTCCAGCTCCAGCTCCAAGCAGACCGGCTCCTCCTCCCACGTCGCCAGCTCCTCGGCCACCTCCAAGGCCACCTCCAAGGCGCACCCCAGCAGTGGCTCGGCCCATGCCACGTCCACTGCGGCCGCGTCCAAGACCTCCGCCCACGCGTCCAGCCACAGCCCCAGCATCACCGCCTCTCCTTCGCACAAGGCCCGCCGCAACATCATCGGCGGTCACGGCCGCCGCAGACAGTACTAGGTCGGGGGTGATTGACCTGGGGGGGGGTGGGTGGTATTTGAGGGGTGATTTGGTTCAGTTTATGTGATGATAATAATTTCGCTTCTCGACCACTTGTGGTGTGTATATTCTGGCTTATAGATGATGCATTTATGTATACGAGTTGAATTCACTTCGTTGTGCACTGGTATTAGACCAACCTCTGTATCGACGTGATCCTTTTAGTAAACCAAAACTCTATCAGAGTGACCCTTTTCCTCAGACAAAAACGGTTAAGTCTAATTACTGTACTCCGTACTTAATCTTATAAACTTGATCTCGCAGTTGCCCACCAATATTTGGTGAAGGGCACAATGACCAGTACTACTGCACTGGCTCACACAAGGACTCATGACTGCTACTAGAACTTACCAGTATTTTTGCTAAAGAACCAGAACCACCTTCACCAGTAACCCAACATGTATACCCAAGTACTCTCAATCACATAGGGCGGACGGGATCACGTGCGGCCAGATAGCTTCCCGCCGGTCTCACGTCGGCCGCTCTCACTTCCTCCTCACCTCATCAACACCCCACACCAAAGAGCGATGGCATCCCATCAACTTGCCATCGCGAAGGCCTCCTTCTCCGCGGGGCTGCTGCGACCCGACCCGACCTCCGTGCCCCGCGACGCGATCACCGCCTTCCACACCTCGCTCGACCGGGCGCTGTCGCAATGCACCCCGGCAAACATCCAGGTTTGAGCCGCCGTGGCCGCCTCTGGCCCTTGCTTAAGCACCGCAAGAGATACTAAAATCCCGATGCTTCCTGCAATCTCTAGACCTGCAAGACCTGGCTCCTCGACCACCACGTGGTCTCCTCGTCCAACCGCGTCGGCGTGTGGGCCAAGTACCTGGTCGCGCTGTCGGGCTCATTTGACGACGCTGCCCCGTCCCAAACCTCGGCGAAGCGCAAACGCCTCCACATCCTCTACCTCCTGAACGACCTCTTCCACCACACCAAATACCACCTCCCGACGACCGCCGCCTTCGCGACGCTGACCGGCGCCCTGCAGCCGCACGTCGTCGACCTCCTCGGCGCCGCCGCCGGCTACCCCCGCGACCAGCACCCGAAACACCACCGCCGGCTGGACGAGCTCCTGGACATCTGGGCGACGCACGGCTACTACGCCGCCGACTACGTGCGCAAGCTCCGCGAGGTCGTGCAGAACGCGGCGCTGTCCGGGCCCGTCAAGACCTCCCTGATCGTCGAAGAGAGCCTCGCCGTCGCGGAGAAGGAGCTCTCCTCGTTGCAGCAGCACCAAAAGAACCTGCCGTTTGTCATGCCGGCCACGCACGGCGATCCCGCCACCCCCTGGTATGATCTGCCCGCCGGCAATCTGATCCCGCACATTATTCCGGATGAGCCGGTGCCGTTGCGCGGGGAGACCGTCAAGCCGTTGCAGTTTCTGGCCGGGCCCGCCGATGGGAAGTTGGTGGCGGCGTTGAAGCGGTTCCTGGGCGAGGTGGACGGGCTCTACGCGGGGGCCGCGGACGAGGCGCTCGAGCTTGAGGAGGACGAGGTCGTGGATCTGGATGAGTTGGGCCAGCTCGTCGTGCGCGAGAGCTTGAGCGGCGAGATTATCAAGGGCGAGACGTATTATGGCTGGTCGAGGGGGTTCTGTCAGCAGATGAAGAAACGGGCCCAGAAGGGGAAGGAGGAGCGCAGTCGCAGCCGCAGCAGGAGCAGGGGCAGGAGCTCGCGGAGTCGCAGTCGCAGCCGCAGTCGCGACGCGTATCACAAGCGCCGGTACAGCGACAGCGAGAGCGAGGCGGGCGGACGCTGGAGAGACGACAGTCGGTCGCCGCGCAGACGGCGCTACGATGCGCGGTCCCGCTCGCGGACGAGGTCGCGATCGCGATCGCCCCCTCCGCGTGCAGGCGCGTGGCAGCAGCCCGGGCAGCGATCCCGGTCGTACTCTCCCCAGCCGGCGCCCGCTGGCTATCATCCCGACTATCGCCAACCGCCTGCTCCTGCCGCCAATCCCTACGGCCATGCGCCCCCTCCTCCGTCGCTACTGCCGCCCACACCACACGCCCTTCCGCCCGCTCCTCCCCATCCATCCATGGGCTATCCCCCGCCGCCGCCTCCTTCCTCCTACCAGACCGGATTCCCCCCGGGTCCCCCGGGTCCACCGGGTCTACCCCACGCTCCTCCCCCTCCTCCTCCTCCCCCGAACTACCAGGGCCCATGGCCGCCCCCGCCGCCCCCCATGCCCTTCGCGCCGCCGCACCAGCCCTCCCACTTCCCGCCGCCATACCAACAGGGCCCGCCCGGCCAACCACCCGCGCAATACCACCACCCACCGGCCCAGTACCAAGCACAATCAGGCCCCTACGCCCAGCAAATGCCCCCGGGATCCTACCACTTCCCGCCGCCACACGCGTCTCACGGCCACGGCCACGGCCATGGCCGGGGGTGGCAGCAGTACCCGCGCGGGGGTCGATAGTCGACAGTGCATCTCCATAGAGCGGTAGATAGAGAATATACACACAATGTACCCAACAAAGAAGAATAAATTACTCGACCAACTACCCACGTAAATAACCATACAAAAACACAATCACCACAACTTATGTGCTAGAGAGTAAAGCGTTCCCGGGGGAGAACCCCCGGACCCCCCTTCCTTTCAACTCCCTGGTAACCTCGACCCAAAGTACAGGGAGAACCCGGACCCCCTTCCTTTCAGCTTCCTGGTAACGCTCAATCTAAGTACGAGGGGTATGTATACCCAGGGGTCTAATTAGGTCCCGCCCCGCCAAGACCAACAACACTCCCCTTCCCCCCAAACACCCCCGCCCCGCTCTCCAGCAGCTTCCCCAGCCCCAGGTCCGGCAGCGCAGGGATAGGCAGCGCGGGCAGGCCTCTCTTCGCCGGCGTCGCAGACGCCTTAGCCCCCGCCCCAACCACCCCCCGCGAAGGCGTCGAAGACGGAGTAGGAGAGGGCGAAATAGCCGCAGAAGAAGAAGCCAGCCTCTGTGCGTCGGCGGCAGCAGCAGCAGCAGCAGCGTCCGCCGCATCATCGTCCGCCTTATCAGCCATGGCCTGGTCCCAGGTCGCGCAGGCGGTTTTGAGGGTCTGCTGACTGGCTGTCTTCTATTCATTCCATCAAGGTTATCAGCTTGCGGTTACTGTAAGATAAGATACGGGGGCGGGTTCGGGGTGGAAAGGGGAATGGGGGAAGGGGAAGGGGAAGGGGAAGGGGACGCACGCCGGGGGTGCCCTCGCAGCACATGACGGAGTTGAAGCAGTTTGCGTTCGGGTCGGTGTCATCCATTCCTGTACCTACAGCATCCGGGATTGTTAGTGGTGGTCGATACTTGACTTAGAATAAGGGCATATTTTCCCAGTACTGGGGATTGAGGGAACCAGGGAGCTGAAAGAAAGGGGGGTCCGGGGGTTCTCCCCCGGGACGGTAAATCCCCCAGTATTTAGGGGGGGGGGGGTGCAAGGGGGAGGGGACGTACACTCGAGAGCGAGTAAACTGGAGATGTCGACGCCGGACAGGTAGGGGACGAGCTGGCCGAGCGGCTGCAGGACGGAGTCGGCGACGGACTCGATGCTCTGGCAGCATTGCTTGGAGGGGCGGCCGGTGGGGCAGGTCTGGGTGGTGCCGGGGTTTTGGGATGCGTTGGGGTTGGGGATGAGGGCGATGGCGCTGGATAGGCCTGATTCGTCTTCGTCGTTGTTGGTGTTGTTGGGGTTGGGGTTGGGGTTGTTGTTCTTGGGGTTGGAGTTGGACTTATCGGTGGTGGTGGTGGTGGTGGGTTTCTCTGGGGTTTTGTTCTTGTCGTCCTCGGCCTCGTCCTCGGGACTGGGGCTGGGGCTGGGGTCGATATCTTCTGGGCTGGTGGTGCTGGTGGTGGTGACGACGGTGGTGGTGACGGTGACGGTATGTTCCGGTGTTGCACCTTTGGTTCTCGTGCTGGATCTCGTGCCTGAGGTGGTGCGTGTGCTGGTCGGGGCCGAATGGGCCTGGTGAGTCTGCGTTTGGGTCTGCGTCTGCGTCTGCGTCTGGGGCCGCATGTTCTGCAGGACGTGGTTCTTGATGGCTTCGCCTGGGTCTTGGTCTTGTGGTTGCGCGTGGCTTTGGCCCTGGCTCTGGCCCTGGCCCTGGTCCTGGCCCTGGGTCAGCGCATCCGAGTCCGGGTCATCGTGGAGCTGCGCTGGGTTAGGCGTGAAGGGAATAGCAAGCGCCAGCGGCGTGATGAGGAGCAGGGTCGAGAGTTTCATTTTTCTGTTTGCTGTTTTTTTCTTTTTAGCGTTTTCGATTATCCGGTTATTGGTGCGGTGGAAAAGTGCCAGTGCCCATCAAAAGAGTGTATAGGGTCGGGAATCCAGAAACCACTGAAGGATTGAATGGAGTGGGTGGATGTGGGTTCTGGTCTGGTGGGCGTGTGGTCGAGGGCGAGGGCGAGGGCGTGGGCGCTGTCAAGGGGGAGATGGTGGCGTTATTTGTATAAGACATGGCTTGTTGCGTTGCACTGGAGGTCGCCAGGGCTTGCCTGGCTGGCTGCGCAAATTCCTCCCTTGGTTGATTGACTGGCTTTGGCCGGCAGGGAGGCGACTTGTTTATCGGGGTTGTTTTGGAATGCGCTGGTGGTGTGGAATGTTGGGCCTTGGATTTGGGCCTGGACGATTGGTTAGAGGATTAGATGGTTGTCTTGGAGTCGAATCTCGTGGTCGGAATTGTTGGTTGCTGGAGAGGTTGAGTGTTGATTGTATGTACTGTATATGTTGTGATGCAAAAAAGGAGGTTGATGCAAGGACAAACTGAAACAAACATAGATTACTTCAGCTTATACTAACGTAGGACCAGTCCTAGTGAACCAATATACAAGAAGATAACTACAAAGTTCACGCTGACTCAAATCAGCTGCACAGTAACAGATTATTCAAATGCAGCATCATATGCAAAGAGCGACAATGGTCAGAGCAGATGCCCCCGAACAAAACACATGTTCTGTCCAGGAATGCAGCAAACCAAATGCAAACCTCGGTAAACCGCACACTATCTCTGCAGCGAGATACATGACATACAGAATAAGTTCATATGGTAGGTCAAAATCCATTCGATTCGAGGTATCAATCAAAAAAACACGGGTCATTATTGTCAAGCCTCAAGCTCGAGAAATCGCCCTTCTATCGTGCGCAATGCGTATCGCTCGGCATTGCTTCGCTTCGCTTTCTAAATCAAGGCGTTCTCGCTAATCCAGTAATTCGAAACGCCTAGGGGTGCCAGTGGCCGCAGCCTTAACAGACTAGTCACTGATCCCCTAAGCACACCAACTAAACTCCTTTTCAGTAAACGTTCACTCGTGAAGCGGGTTCCAAGAGCAAGTCAAGGCTCAGCCTCGACCTCTGATCCCCGCTAGGACGAGTCAGCGCCGGCCCTGCAGCGCGGAGGCTTAGGCGTGAGGAGACCCGGCCGAAGTGGACGTCGGTCCAGCCGCTTGACGGGCCAGCACGCCGCTGGTCGAGGTGCCGCTGTTGCCGCTGGTCTGACTGCTGCGGCTGCTCCGGCTCGGGAACGAGCCCTTGTCGTCGTCGAACTCGGCGAAACCCGCCATCCGGCGCTGGGTGTATTCGAGCATAACTCGGTTGTAGTCTTCCACCGAGGTATGGGGGTCGGTGGTCGGGTGACTGTTGATGCGGTAGTCGCCGGGAGGACGGCAGGCCTCGCCGCCAGTGGGAGGCATCGAGTGGTATTGATCTTCATGCATCGAGGTGGCCATGTTATCTTGTCTATCGCCGTCGGATTAGCTGTACGTCCTCACTATAACGCCATGAACTTATACAATGCGTGTAGTTGCCAGAAGACCTTCAAATGTCATCCAGACGACCACGCAAAGGAGCAAACACATACAGAAAGGGCATATCGTGGATAGAACCAACTGTTGAGCCTCACCTTTGGCAGACTGGGAGCGGGAATAGACTTCGATAGGGTGTAGAATACAATAGACAAAGAAGATTCGTGAAAGCCCGGAGTAGGACTAGTTCGTCTCAATAGAGGATGGAACTGTATTCGACCCAACCGACGAGAGGATAGGGCGCAATATATGCGGCGGGGAAACACAAATCTGCGAGTCGGACCGAATGAGATCACTACAACAATAATGACGGTGGTCCATCAATGTGCATGCCGTGACAGTAGGTTCCAAACTGTCGTCTGCATGATGGCCCACATCAAAACGGAAGTACCCACAAACCCATGCCCACGGATGAGGTTATGCTCTCGCCCTTGAGGGGGCGTATGACATCACGACAGCCAATGAGGACGCGCGCCCGGCCATTGACTGAGAAGGGACCCAATCTAGCAAATCAGACATCGGCGCCCCCTTCCCCAGCAAAGTCCCTTAATTCATCGGTACGGGCTTGCGGCGGCGGCGACTAGGGCGGCGGCCGGTCCTACATCAGAAAAGGATGCTGATCGGAAATAACCGTACTCCACTGGCTCGAGGGTCGGCGTTCCCCCCGGATAGACCACGGTCCACCCTCTCGAGGAGCAGAATGAGGTCACTGGTGAATGCGACTGGCCCATCTGCAATACATGGCGTAGTGAGATCGCCAGTTAACTTTTCCTGGTAGTCGTTGCTGCGGCGCACCGTCCCTGTAGATCGACGCTGCCACGGGGGGACGGGAAGGGTGGCTGCCCGTAAGCGATTAGCGACATGAGCGTCAGGTGTGAGCTCGCCAGAGTCGAATGTTTGACAGCGGGCTGGTGTGGCCAGGGGAATGAGGAAAGATTTGGGACACGATGTGTCATAGCCGGAGCTAGCACAGAAAATGGGGGCGATCAGAATTCACTAGATTCACTAGTTTATGCAGCGGGGAAGGAGGAGAGGGCCTCCAAGCTCCAGGTGTGAAGCCATCCCCCGAATCGACCAAGCGGCTGTCGGTCGTCCTGCAGGCAAAAATGGCCTCCGATCGGGGGGTGCTGGGGGAAGAATCCCAGTTGGGGAGTGATCAACACAGTTGAAGGAATCGGTGATGATGGGCTCTGAACTCATGGGTGATTTCGAAATGTTCGATTGCTTCTGATTCGTTGCTGAGCACGGATGTCTCCAGCGAGGCCCGTGGATAGTGTGGTGTTAGTGAGGGAGGTAGAGTTTGAAGCTTGTGGTGGTTACGGGGAATGATTACTGCAGAAGGGGATGTCGGGAAGATGCCGGCGTCTGTGCCTGAGGCCGAGATCCTGACGTCACCGTCTGTGCCACCGAGTCATGGATGGAGTCGCATCGCCTCCATCGTTGTTCTCTGCACGACTTTCCCAGTTGCTGGAGGAACTCATCAAAACAGACGCTGTTGTGCTCAACAAGTATTCCTCAGCGAAGCCACAACTCATTTCTTCTTCTCGATTGCCTGCGACAAGAGTGAGGTCAGGGAGGTCAGAAAAGCCAACACTAACAATGGGCGGGTGCATGGAACTACTTTTCCGGCGCAGTTGCTAGCCGCCCACTACGTAGTAGTCAGTAGTTACTATCAACGACAGCGGGATAACGTGACATCGTGACGATTGGAAATAGAGTACGGATTACGGAGTACCGTATGGAGGATAAAACATTGACACCTACACTCATGCATAAACAATTGCTCCATGGACAAATGCAACTAGAACTAGTACAACCCAGTACAGTAATGGCATAATTAACGGCAACAGCTGCAATTGTCCCCGAAAGACCTGCGCATAACTTAACCGCTGGATTGCCCACACGTTGTCGATCCACCAGCAAAGAAAGTGGATCGATCTCTCCCCCAATGGCCCCGACTCCACGACCTCCAACCACCACATCCCAAAGGCCAACTGGCCTCAGATCACACTGGCGTGCAATTGTGTTTCTTTGCTCGCGGTCCACGTTGCTTATGAGACGTTTCAGTGATCCAAAGAAAGAATTTCAATGGACCCGAGGCTCAAACAGAACAGCAACAGTAACAGATCCCTCCTGTGGATCGAACCCCTGCCCTAACATCCACCCCGAACGTGCATCGTGCCAACAACTAAAAGCAGCCCGTCGGACTTCGGATGGCGTAAAGTATCGACGACAGTCGCAACACGTTTTGACATGTCTGCCGTAGTTACTATGAGTACTGCAGACACAGTGACTGTCCATGTGTCCGACAGGATATCGAATCGACGATCACCACTGCACAAAACCAGGACCCCCGAACCATTGGCATGTTCTAGAACCGCTCAACGGTCTCGCGCCGCCTGCCATTGCCCTTGCCCTTGCCATTGCCCTATGAAGTCAGCGGAAAGCGCTGCCAGTGAGCGCTCACTTCCATACCAGCCCCCCCTCGCTGGATCCCAAACACAGCAATACTGCAAGCGTTCCAAGAGCAATAACCACAGTAACTAGTATCCCATTCTTAATGCTTGGATCCTTGGTTGTGGGCGGGAAACCGCAGAAGGGGCAGCGTGGACGAGGCTGGCAGGGCTACGCCGGCCAGACAGCCCTCACCATCAAGATGATATCACCCCTTTCGCCTCCCCTCCCCGACCAGGTCCAGATCACCATCACCAACACCATCACCATCACCACCTTTCCTCGTCATCTGTCTTCCCATCCCCCGTTCCTTTTACAAAATACCAAAAACAATTCGACCGAGGATTTCCTCGTTACTCAATCCAAGACCGTCTCCTCCAACGTCATACCCCATAGTTCCAAGAACTCGTGGAACCGGCTTCCATAAACATTCGCCCCATGATGCGACTTGCGCAACGCAACACGACACCCGGATTGACTTGGTCAGTGCAGTGAGGCTCTCCAACCTTTTTTTCTTTTCTTGGGGGTAGTCTCGGCCGGTGACTGGATCTGCAAGACCCATGACGCCACGCTTATCGTCTCCGAATCACATTGCTCTGGTTGCACCAGGACCAGCCACTTTGATATCTGGGAATATTGCTTATACTCCAACACAATCCAGTAAGGGCAGGGATGAGGTTGGTCTTCTCGCTGTTTCGCCATCGCCATCGCCATAACAGCCGCCTCTGCTACATATGAGTATCCATGCTATGCTCTCATTCTCATAGATCTGAAGTCATGCAACCAGAAATGGCGAATAAAGCTAGCTAATATACATGCTATTGCCATCAGTCAATTGACTCGCAGGTACAGTGCTGTGTGTACAGAACCTGAGCGAGGCCAGACACCTGATTCTTCAGGCGGCGTACATGACCTGGAGTTATGACGGAGATGGCGACTCCCCTCATCGTCATCCTCCCCTGGCCCTGCCCTGGCCTGTCCTGTCAAAGGATATGGACGCAGCCCTCCACCATATTTCTTTTTACTATACCCTCTCATGGCGTGTGGACTCCGAAGGACTTGTCCAACAAGACTCAACGAGGCAGACTGTATCCTCCTCCCAGATACTCGATACTCGATACTAGACACGATTAGTTCGGTATGATCTCATGTGGACGACTACTCTTCCCATCTGCACAGAGGAAGAAGATCGATCCATTGTCCTATATCCTATTAAACCCTGTTAGCACTGTTGTCCAAGTACAATAAAATTATAATAATAGTAGTAGTAGTAGTAGTAGTAGTAGTAGTAGTAGTAGTAGTAGTAGTAGTAGTAGTAGTAGTAGTAGTAGTAGTAGTAGTAAGAATGACCATGCTATTGTTTATTGCAGTGCCTCATCACGCAGCTCCAGTACCCATTCCTCCTCATACCCCAACCAGAACCTCAACAAACAGCCAAGTATAACCAGCCATGCCTTACTTACCCTCCCTTCCTACCTACCTCCCAACCCAGGACCCAATGTCCTGTCCTCCTCCTCACAACCCAGAAATCATCCTAGATCCCTGATCCCCTGCCCTGACCCCATGACGTCCATGCCCCCGAAAGAAGGATACAATCAATCCAATGCAAACCCCGACACCAAATCCCAGACGATGACGACCCAGAAGGCGAATTTCAGAATTGGCCACAGCGCTCGTCTCTCCTCCTTCTCCCTCCTTTCTCCTCCCCCGGGTACGACTACCGCACCCAGGTCCTCACCCGTTCAGACCATCCTGCCAGCCTGCCCTGCCCTGCCCTGTTTCCCTCCCCTTCCCTTGCCTTGCCTTCCCTTGCCTGGCCTTCCCTTGCCTGGCCTTTCCACAAGACAAGACAAGACAATCCCGAACAGCCAAACCAGCCAAACCAGCCAAACCAGCCAAACCAACCCTCAAACCCAGCCCTCCAAGAACAAGAAACAGAAGCAGCAGGCGAGGCGATACAGCACAGCAGACCCACAAGGCGCGTGATGCTTTTCGCCCCAATCCCAACCCCAACCCCAGCCCCAACCCCTCGGGCCTAGTTGCCTTCCACTTGGAAACTTGGAAAGCAGGTCCTTGTACCTACCTACCTATCCCCACGTTCAATTCCCACCTTCTATGGATACATCCGTAAAAGGCCTAGACTTCAATGTCAACGACAGAAAGGAAGAACGACCAGAACGGGTCGAATGAATCAAGATTCCCATTTGGATTTGCCCCGGTAAACTCCGTGGATTCATCCATCGACTCACCTAGGATCAAGTACGTACGTAGCAGCATCAAGTAACGGACACTGGCATAGTAGTGTAGTACGTATACCAGAGAAAGCCACCGAGGAACCAAGAACCAAACCAAGGCAAGAGCAAGGCTCACCGGAGTACAAGTATGACACCCACTTACCGGGTAAACCGATGAATCTGGAATCAGGAATCAGGATATTTTCACAAGGAATTCATTTCGAATGGAACTGCCTGAGCTCGAAAGGTGATAAGATAGGAGGGAAGAAAGGACGCCATAATACACTCTAGCAGAAAGAAAAAAAGAGAAACTCAACAAAAAAAAAAAAGACACAACGGTTAGAGTAATCTGAAAATGGTAGAATTCTCTCTCTTCTGTCCATAACAACAAATAAAGATAGCGAATATATGCGTTGGAACATCATCGTCAGATCGCAATCAAACATAACCTATTCCCCAATTGTCATGTTAGCACATGTCCACAAAATCCAAGTAGATTGAATCCCGGTGAAAACCACACAGACTCTCTCTCTCTCTCTCCTACCCCGAAAGAAAACCCGGGAAAAAGATCGGAAAAAACTCACCCTTCCTCGCCCCCTGGAAAAAGAACCGCACCACAAACACCTGCAGCGCGGCCATGGACACCATCATCAGGCCCTCAATCACACTAAAATTAAAGATCCGGCGCTCCGTGCTGCGCACCGTGCTGAAGTTGCGGTTCTCGCGCGTCCGGAAGTACTTCTGGTTGCGCGAGATGGTCGATAGCTGCGCCGACAGCTTGAAGATCGACTCCTCCAGCGCCGAGGCTTGCTCGGGGCTGGCGCCCTGGCGCGAGGGGAGCTGGGCGCGTTCCTCGTTTTCGACCTGCCCACATTTGAATCAATTTCGGTTGTTTTTGCGTAGATGCCTGCACAACTGGGTGCCGTATGTGTGTGGGGGTGCCGTATGTGTGTGGGTGTGTGTGTATTGGTTGAGAAGAAGAAGCGTAGCTTTCCCCAATCCCAATCCCAATCCCAATCTTAATCCCAAAAAGCAGGACGACCACGTACCGCAATCTCAAAGTCCACCATCTTCTCCGCGAAGGTCGACATCTCATTGTTGAAGCAGAACCGGTACTCGCCGATGCTCTGGGCCGTGAACACAAAGTCGCCCTGGCGTTCCTTGGTGCCCTCCAGGACCACCTTGTCGCCGGGCCCGATCACGGAATAGTCGACATCGAAGGAGCCGCCGGATTGGACCTGTCCAGACACATTATGCAGTCAGTACACATTCCCAGACCCCAAGACAGGAAAGCTCACCGCAAAGTAGAAGGCGACCTTGACGTTCTTCTGATCGACATAGCTGTGGAAACAGGCCTTCTCGTTGGCCTCGAGGCGGTAGGTCAGCGCGGTGGCGGCCACCGAGGAGATCAAGGTGGCCCACAAGCCGAGGACGAGAGCTGCGAAGCGCATGGTGAAGCAAACGGGGAGAGGTTGGATTCTGTCGTGGGAGAACGACGGAACGAATACACGACAACACAACAGACGGAGGAAGTTCTGGCCAGCTGTGACTTTGGCCCGCGGGTTTGTTTGTTGTGTTTGCACGGGAGGCCACCTTCGCCCGCCCCCTTAGACTAGATAGCCTCCCAACCGCGGGTGGACCCTTAACCTAATTCATACTGTACTGTATGTACCTCAACACCTGCAAGTACTACACCACTACCCCTCCATTCTCCTCTTTGAATGCATACAATTGTTCAATTAACTCATACATAACTCATCTCGCACCACAAGAGCCACCTCATTAGGCAATGGCTGCTATGACTAGGCCCGCCCTCTACAAAACACTGGTTGTAGACAACAAGACTGCCCGCAAGAACACGCAACCTCCACTCCGTAGCATATAACATAAAGAGTTACCACTCTCGTCGCCACCAGGTCTGCTGGTCATCTGATCATAAGAGTCTGTCCAGCAATATCAGGCGCATAAAACATAGCCGCCACGACAAGATATCTATCGAATAAAGAATGACTCGCTCCGGCTCCAAAAGCTGCGGTTCTTATTTACATGGTCAAGACCCAGAGGGTCGTCCGAGTCGCCGATAATGTCGGAAAGGATATCATCTGAAGTAATTATTAGCCATGGCTATCTGTAGATGAAGGACTAACACTCACCGTCTTCAATGTATTGTACTTTGGTGTACATGCTCTGAGGCACAGCAAACTTGATTTTCTCAAACTGCTTGCCCTTGATCCCCGTCCGTTTCGATAGGCGTTCCTTGGTCTGCTTGAAGATCTCGCCCTGAAAGGTGTGAGCACATGCCAGTCGCAAACCGAATATGAACTTACAGGCTTCATGACGAACTTGAAGGGCACGCCGTGTGGTCGGCCGGCGTCGCGATCAAAGTTGAACGCATTAATGGTCCGCTCGCCCTCTTGCATGTTGAGCTCCTCTTCGGGGTATTTCTCAGCATAGAGCGTCACGAATTCGTTGATGCCCGCGATCTTCGAGTCTGGCTGGAATTCCCGGTAGATCTTGCCGCCATGGGACTCGTAGACCCGGATATCTGCATTGTCTTCCAGGTTGGCCTTCTTTTGCACGCCGGCAATGACGTCGGCAATGGTACCATCCCGGGGGACAAGGACCTCCACAACTTGCTGTAGAATGGTTAGTCATCGCCTTGGCAATCCTTAGGCTGGTTCAGACGTACCTCTTTCGTGATACCTTCAGGAAGCCATGTGACCTTAAGACAAGTCTTGGACTCGTAATCGCTCAGGCTGGTTTCCAGCACCTCGTAATACAGGGCATCCTGGCGATGCATGCTGTAGCCATAAGTGGACATTTGCCCACTCAGGATGTGGTACAGAGTTTGGTTGTTCTGGTTAGGGTTCCGCTTGATAAACTGCTTGGGCTTGCCGGTGCTTGCGAGGACCGGCGCAAAGCGGATGTGGGTGGGCTCCACATTCAGATGCTCGCCAACCTTCTTCGAAAACTGATCATAAGTCATCTTCCGGCTCAGAGTGAGGTTAAACTCTTCGCCCTCCTCCGACTTGAGCGGTGCAAAAGTGACGGTGATCTTGTTCAGTAGGTAGTCGTAAAATTGCTTCGCATCGGTGTACAGGGCTGTCGCTGGCAGTTCAGATTCCTTGATCTGTTTCTGGAAGGTGATAATGTCACCATCCTGGATTTCAGACTGCAGGAAAGTCTGCTTCGGCTTCATGACATCGATCATGTTATGCTTGATCTCCTCGTACAACATAAACTCAGTGCCGGCGGGCCAGTCCATGCGCTCGAGAATGACAGGAGCAAGCTCGCTCACTTTTTGCGTCTTGCGGACGTAGACGGGGCCCACGCCGGTGAGGGTTTGCGAAGGGGCATCGAACTCCTTGAGGAAGACCAGTATCGATTCTTTGGCATCGGGCCAAGCCACGGTTCCGTCGGCCGACGGCTTGCCAACCTCCATGTACACCTTGAACGGATTTCCCTTGGTACTGAAACGATTGTAGGCGTCCTCGAGAGTCATCTTGGGGTCCGGAATGACTTGGTCGGGGCGGGTAGTCTTGTTCTGGCGATTCACCATCACCCAGAAGCGGATGTGGCTAGGATTAAGGCCCCTCTCTTCGGCAAGCTGCTCTGCAAATTCCCCGACCTTTTGGGCCCGCAGTAGTTTGTACTGCGTCGGGACCGCAGGATCGCTGGCGGGCAAGTCATTGCTCGTCAAATCAAACCCGTGATGCGACTGGAAAGATTCCTGGGTCAACACTCCGACGTTGATGTACAGGTGGGCCTCCTCCCGCTCTTTCTTGCGACGAAGCTGCTCGGCCCGATCCTCTACGAGACGCTTTTCTATCGCGATGTTAGTTCAGGCATTCGGGATGAGCAGTTGATCAACATACCGATATGAGAAGGGACGTCCTCCTTGGTGATGGGCACAAGCACATCGTCCAATCTGGTCTTGCGGATATAGACCAGCATGTAGGCGTTCATCGAGCGTTTCGTAGACAGGCCGCGAGTGTAGGGTTGTCGGACTCCGGCCGCTCCGTTAGTCAGCTCATATTCACCGCCGTAGTTCTCCTCAAGCACCTCCTTGTCCGTGGCCCGAGTCACGCGGTCATCGTCGAATTTGTACCAGAATCCGTCCTTGGTCGGCTTCAGGAAAGCGTAATAATGGCCGGCATTGAGATCACCGCTGTGAACCAGCACGCCGTGCAGCTCGTAAATCCAGGGCTCGGTTTTGTCGGCATCGTTGGAAAGGTAGGGGGTGGCATCAAACTCCATAGGGAAGGCGTGACGGTCATTAATCTTCATCATGGCATCGCGGTTGATGTCGTACTCGAAGCGCTTCAGGTGCAGGTGCAAGACCGGGGGGAAGCTCTCGAAGATGACACCCTTCTTGGCATCCTGTAGACCATACGGCTGACCCGCGTCGTACTTGTTCTCCCCTTCGAGGGTCTCCACCTGGATGTAGTCCTTGAAGCTGTCATCGAGCGTCTTGTTGCCGCGGACGTTCAGCTGGATATCCCAGAAGTCTTCCACCCGCGACGACTCGTAGTCAACGTCGATACAGGAGATGTAGGTCTTCGTTTTGCCCACGAAGAGTTCGGGGAGCGCCTTCTCAGCCGGGGTGCCTTTCATCCTTTCCTCCAGTCTCTCCATCAGCTTCCGCGACAATTCCTGGACGTCCTGCTGTTCGAAGATCTGCCTCGATTCCCATCCGAAGGATGCGGTCAGCTCCGTGGTGGACACTGAACTCTCGCTGGTCTGGAGGTTGAAGAACAACCTCTGAAGCGTCCAAGCGCTGTTGTCGCGCGAGGCTTCCGCCTCGGTGGGGATCTGGTAAACGGCCTTCCAGGCGGTCAGTCTGAAGCGGTGGCAACGACAAGCGGCGAGGACGCACGTACCTTTCGGAAGCGGTTGGTGAAATAGAGAGACTGCAAGAGCGAATTGAGGTAGCACGTAGCACCCTGGTTCTTCAGACCCACCAGGCCAGTCTCCTTCTTCGAGTCGTAACTAGACACGGGATCAGCAATGCGACTTCAGCGACTTGCCTTGAACTGCATACTTTTGGAAGTTGTGCCATAAGACACCCGTCGGGTCCTTGACCACGCGCACGTAGGCTGTGATCTTGGCTTCGTCGTTCTGCACGAGGGGTACGCCACGGTTTTCCCACGGTCGGCTGAACAGCCGGTGCAGTTCGCAGAATCTGGTGAAGCCCCAATCTCCCTCCTCCGCATGGAATCGATGGGTCGCGACTACATTCCGGTTAGTCCGAGAGAGCAGTTGAGGAGACAGGAGCGGCGTACCGTGATGAACGTAGATGGAGGGGTCGTTCACATTCGACAGGACGAGTGCAAACTGCACACAGGCGTACCAGTTGGCCGGCGGTTCGCCGTCCCAAGCATGCTCCAGGTAGAACGAGGCATGCTCAACGTGGTTGCCGTAGGGGAAGAACAGGATTCGCCTGCGGACAACAGCAAGTCAGAGTCGCTCTCACGGGCGGTGATATTCCGACCAAGGGATTTGTCGGGACACCCACCAAGGAAAGCCCGCGCACTGGAAGACCGGGCCGTGCTCCTTCTTCTTCAACTTCCGCCAATCCTGGATATGCCATGTGTGATAGGTCTCATCTTCGGTTTCCAGATCCGGATCTTTCGGGAAAATCCGAGCCATCATTGCTGCATCTGGTGCGGAGAAAGGATCAGTTTCTCGGACGTGGAGGGGAGGGCTGCAGTTGTGCGGCGGAGTGCCGTCCCACGGCGGGGACTTTTGGGAAGCCGGGCCAAGTCCATCGCAAGACGGCAGGATGCGCACAAGAACGATGGGGAGGTATTATATGGGCCTTACGGTCATCTGCGGAGGGCTCCGACTCCGGTTCATCCGATCCGGAGGGGGAGACGACGACATCGTCGGTTCGATCCTGGTGATACTGCTCATATTCGTCGACGAGCATATCACTGTCGGCGGCCTGGAGATGTCGGGGGAAAGTTACAGGATCAGCACCAGTGACTTTTGCGGGGGGGAGAGATGGGATGGCCAGGTGGCTGAGATCTCTGCGAAAAGTGGTGGAGAGGCGAGGGTGATTTGAGACAAGAACTTACGTTGTCCATGTGAGGTAAAAAGTGCGATCCACGCACTGAGATAGCGGGTCACTCTTTCTTGCGGGCGATTAGAAGGGAAGGAGATAACCCGTTGGGGTAAAGCAGGGAGAATGGGGGAAGTGAGCAGTGAATAAAGGGAATTGGCGTAATGGGGGGAGGTTGGCGAATCGGGCGAACCAGTCCACAACTGGGGGTGAAGAATGAATGAATGAAGATTGACCGGGAAGTGAGAGGAGGAGGAGGAGGAGGAGGAAGAAGAAGCAGAAGCTGATCCGTCTGGGCTGGAGCCGACTTGGGAGGCAGTCCACAGGCAAGTCCACAGGCAGTCCACAAGCAGTGGGATTTGAAGCTAGTGGCGGAGTTGCCAAAACCCAATAATAACGGCCATGCGGGACACTGCACCAGCTCTTTCTTTATTATTAAGAGGATCTTCTCTTTTTTGTGTCGGTCGACCTTTCGCAGATGAACCAAGAGAGTGAGGAAGAGAGGGTGTGGTTGATGTAGCAGCAACTACAAAGAATACAAAGATCTTCTACGGTCGCAGGCGCCAAAATCCTTGCTTTGGGCTACTCTGTACTTACTCTGGGTCTGGTTTGGTTCTCTTCGTTCTATCTTAGTGTATGTTTCACTCGACTTTTGGTGCTAGAGATGCATAATGACGGTGTCTCAATCCTTCATAGTATGGCGGCAAGGCAGCAAAGTAGGTACGGTACTAGGTAGCAGTGGTGGGACAATTTCCTCAACTTCTCTTCCATCTTATCTTCTGTTCACTTTCTTTTCTTACTCCGAGCTACTATCTGTCTCGTAGAGACCTACCAAGGAGAATTACACATGGTTCGAGGCGAGAACATGGACCGGGTTATGGCAGGAATCGGCTCGACGAGCCACATACCGAACCGTGATATCACCGCCTTTTACACAGTACTAAGTAGGCAGGCTGCAAGGTCTAGGTTTGGATGAGGCTGAGAGAGAGGATGGATGAATGGTCTGGATCTAAAAGATCGTTGCACTGTGCCTGTCCTTATAAACTCTCCCTCTTTTCTTTGCATATGCTCTATCCTACTCGTGTACTGTCCTGTATATCACTACATATACTATCCCTTCCGCCGGACCGGCGCCTGATCCCTCAGGCACCATCAGGCACCCTCAGGCAACAATCCACTCCGGCAGATATGACGATAGAAGGCTCGCCTCTCGTGGGGTTCCTCAGCAATCACGCCCCCATTAGCGTCATGCTCGACCGGATTTGCATCCATTGACCTGTGAGCCAATCCATTGGGAAACAGACTATTGCCGAACAGGGCACGTCACATGCCAGCCGGCCTGCGAGCTTCCTCTTCTTTTTTTTTGCTGCTCTCACCGCCCGGTCGAGGAAAACCGGCCGCGTTCGCCATCCTTCAAGGAAACCCAGACCTTACACGATATAAATGAGCTGATCGATCATCATACCATGGTGAGCTGGGCCATTTGTTGTGGGCCCTTGGTATCCTCGCCTCTAACAACACGCCATGTATGAGAGGTTCTCTCCGCTGCTGCTGAATACCCGTGGATCGTCTGACTCCAGCAGACCACTGCTCCTGCTGTTGTGTTGTATCACCGCGAGTACTGAGTTACTGTAACTCAATGCCACCCCCCCAATTGACCCTGTGCCCTGCTCCTCCTCCTTCTCCGCCGTCCTCAGCAGCCGCAATATGGCCCCGAGCCATCCAGCCCGATGCTGGCGTGCCCTCCGCCGGAGCTGTTCGTCGGCTCCGCGGTTCTACTCCAGCCACCAAGCCTATAGTCCTCCGCCTTGGCGACCTGTCACAGCACTGGACGAGTATGTTATCTGTTATCTTCCTCTCGATCGCATTACTCTCACAGCTAATCTCATCTTCTGGCAGATGGGTTGAGCGCGACATCCGTCCCATCAGTTTACGACAGTTGACCTTCTTCGGGCGAACATTGACCGAATCCCGGCTCATCAGCTCGGCCAACTACGTGCGAACGGAGCTGCCTACTCGGTTAGTACTGTACATACCTTCGGTGTAGAATTAGCTTAAGCTTTCCGTTCGCGGGTGGATATCCGACTGACTCGCGCCTCGCGCCTCCCCCTAGACTCGCACATCGTCTCCGCGACATCCAACGACTGCCCTATGTGGTGGTTGCGAACCCGCATCTTTCGCTGGTCTACGAGCTCTACTACAAAGCCTTTGAACGATTCCGGGCCATCCCGGAAATTAAGACCCTCGATGACAACGACCACTTCTGCGAGATCCTCCGCAAAACCCTGCAGGAGCATCTGGTGGTGATCCCGAAACTGGCCATGGGCGTTCTGGAATGCCGCGAGCTCGTGACGTCGGAGGTTTTGGATCATTTCATGAACACCCTTTTGAGAGCGGTAGGCACCCTGTCCCTGCCCCAAACGCCCACTGACTGGACCAAAGCTGATGGCCACGTCGGATAGAGAATCTCTCGTCGCGTCATTGCGGAGCAGCATCTGGCATTGACCGAAACCTTCAACTCGCCGTGGCACTTCCCCGGCTCGCAGGACCGCTCGGACCTCAATGCCGACTACGTGGGGGAGGTATTCCTCAAGTGCAATGCCAAGGAGGTGGTGGAGCGCTGCGGGAAGCTGGCGCAGGACATGATGCGGCAGACGTCGGGGTCGGATAAGATCCCCGAGATCACGGTGCAGGGGCATCTGGAAGCCACCTTCCCGTACATGCTCAGCCACCTGGAGTATATCATCGGCGAGCTGCTGCGCAACTCCATCCAGGCCGTGAGTGAGAAGTACCACGGGCGGCCGGAGAAGCCGCCGCCGATCGAGGTCCTCATCTGCGAGGCGCCGCAGCATGTGATCATGCGCGTCTCCGACCAAGGGGGCGGCATCCCGCGGGAGGTGCTGCCGTACCTGTGGTCGTTCAACAAGGGGCCCCACAGCAAGTCGCATCTGCGTAATTTGGGGAAAGTTCCGGCGATGGCAGCGACCCTGCAGGAGCTCAGCGTGCCGACGGAGCGGAAGCACGCCGACAAGGAGACGTTCCGGGAGAGCTCCCTGGACTCGTTGACCTCGCGGCGGCCGGATCTGCGGCTGGGGATCGGACTGCCGATGAGCCGGGTGTACGCGGAGTACTGGGCGGGGAGTCTGGAGCTGCACAGCCTGGAGGGGTATGGGGTGGATGCATTCCTCCAGATCTCGAAGCTGGGCAATCAGAACGAGCAGGTGACGACGCGAGCATCGATCGATGCGGTATGATCTGTCTGATTTGTTGTTGTCTGGACTGCAAGGGGAGTCGTCATACAGTATAAGATACATAGTATAGTACATAGGACAGTAGAACGACTGCATGTTAACATTACAACTGGCCAAGGGCATAATGAAACAAACAATCAAATGTATGTACCGTACTGATCGAGTAAAGCATCAGCCACAGCAGCCCCACCTACACTTACTATAAGTCGGTACACCCAAACGTACCCCGGGAAATCCATCCACTAATCGACCGTCAAATCCCACATGCAAAGTACTGTACTCTGTACTCTGTAAGTTACTAAGTAAAGTAACCTCAATTCCAGTTCCGCCCCCATGACGTCAACCCCAGGGATGCGGTCCCTTGCCGGATCGGCTGTCCTCAAGGTTTTTGGTCAACAACATTCCAATCAACCCCAGTCAGTCACCATTTACTATACTGTCCAGTGCCCACCCTATAAAGTGTGTATGTGCGACGAGGACCACGATCATCCCGTCCCGGTGACGTCGGCGCTTGCCTTACAACAGTTAAAAAAAAAAATGAAAAAATGAAACGCATCAATTCCTCCCAGGACGACAACATCCCCGTCTATATATTCCTGCTCCTGGTCCTGATCTTGGGGTTGAGTTTTCTGGGAACGTATCTCGAGTCGGTTAGTACCAGCAATAGCGACAACGACAGCACCAAAAACAGCGATAGCAAGAGCGATAGCAATAGCAACAGCAACAGCAAACGAGTGAAATCGACCGTGCGCTTTCGAGCTTAGCCCCACACATTTACCTATTACTATCTATACCTCTTCTTCACCGCAACACCCACCACAGAGACACACAGTCCCTCGCGCTTACACAAACAACAACCACCACCACCATACCCACCCACCACCAAACCCATACAATACCGCCAAAATGGCAGGAACATGCTCTATGCTCTGCCTCATCCTAATCACCATCTTCAGTACGCATCACCCACCCAATTCCCCCCCTCCCCCCCCAAACCATAAACTAACTCAACACGAAAAGTTCCCCCCCTCGGCGTCTTCCTCATCTCCGGCTGCAGCGCCGATTTCTTCATCAACCTGTTACTCACACTTCTGGGGTGAGTTCTCCCGTTACCTCCCTTCATCCCCAA